>NW_024081408.1:730029-933316 GCF_003009895.1 Hyaena hyaena
GGCAAAGGAAACAATCAATAAAACTAAGACAACTGACAGAATGGGTAAAGATAGTTGCAAATGACATATCAGATAAAGGGCTAGTATCCAAACTCTATTAGGGACTCACCAAACTCCACACCCGAAAAACAAATAATCCAGTGAAGAAATGAACAGAAACTTCTCCAAAGAGGACATCCAGATGGCCAACAGACACATGAAACGATGCTCAGAGTCCCTCATCATCAGGGAAATACAAATCAAAACCACCCTGAGATACCACCTCACACCAGTCAGAGTGACTAAAATGAACAAATCAGGAGACTCTAGATGCTGGCGAGGATGTGGAGAAATAGGCACCCTCCTACACTGCTGGTGGGAATGTAAACTGGTGCAGCCCCTCTGGAAAACAGTGTGGAGTTTCCTCAAAAAATTAACAATAGAACTCCCCTATGACCCCTATGACTGTAAAGTCAGTAGCACTGCTAGGAATTTGCCCAAGGGATACAGGAGTGCTGATGCATAGGGGCACATGGACCCCAATGTTCATAGCAGCACTCTCAACAATAGCCAAAACATGGAAAGAACCTAAGTGTCCATCAACTGAAGAATGGATCAAGAATATGTGGTATATTTATCAATGGAATACTACATGGCAATGAGAAGGAATGAAATCTGGCCATGTGTAGCAATATGGATAGAACTTGAGGGTGTTATGCTGAGCGAAATAAGTCAGGCAGAGAAGGACAGATACCATATGTTTGCACATATAGGTGGATTAGGAGGAAGCTAATGGAGGACCATGGGGGAGAAATAGGGGAAAAACAGTTGGGGAGAGGGAGGGAGGCAAACCATGAGAGACTATTGAATGCTGAGAACAAACTGAGGGCAGATGGGGTGGGGGAGGGGGGAGGGGGGTTATGGGCATGGGGGAGGGCACTTGTTGGGATGAGCACTGGGTGTTATATGGAAACCAACTTGACAATAAACTAGTTAAGAAAAAAAAATCAAAAGTTTCCATGTATTAATAGTACTTTTATTTGTGATTTGATGAGAAGATAAATAAAAGATAATGAGATTTGTAAAAGGCAAATAAGGCCCACAGTTACTTTCTTTGCTTCAAACACTAGTTCAAGTTTGTTGTTTAGTATTTGCTTACTCAGAAGCGTATAAGAAATTTTCACCACAGTTTTTCATCTGTGTCGGGTCCTATGATTTAATGTCATGGATTAACTCAGGACATGCTGAAGAGTTCCAGCCCACCCCTATGAAAACCAGTCACTTCTTGGGGAAATTATACTTATATTCAGTCAAAACCATCAATATAAAATTACGTTTGTATTTTAGTGTCTAAATTAGAAATTATTTCAAGAATGGCTGTTTGATAATCGCTATCCCAAATCAGTGCAATGATTCAGTCAGCAATAATGTCAAAAACAATTACGTTTTAAAATGCTGGATTCTAGTTTATATGCTGGCTTCTAGCACATTATGCTCTCGAACATCTATTTAGCTAATTATCTAGGATATAGTCCTGTTATTTACATATGTATTTCTGTCTAATATTACATAGCACCGATTATAGATCTCCTTTATCTGAGGATAGTTCCTTGTCTTATTATTCTTTGTTATCATATCACTGCATTTTAAGCAGCTTATATAACCCCTAGCAACAGTATAAGAATTCAGGAAAAAAAAAAAAAGTCCTGAAATTTTACTAGGATGATCAAATGCAATGATAATGAATTTTATCTTCTAAATCTTGACTGCCTAAGAGAAATGCAAAGTTATTCCATGCTTCAGTGAGAAACATAGTGAAACCATCTCCCAAACATGAAAAGCCATTTTACATTTTAAAACCCTTGATATTGTCTATATACTGCCTAAGAAAACATCTAATGATATTTACTACGGTGAACTATTCCTGAACTCAACTTTAAAAGGAATTATGCAGCAGTTAGGTATAGGGAAACATCATGTATACATTGACCTAAAGCCATAGCGTTTTTAAAAGTGTACCTAGAAAAGTCCTTATACAGCAGGAGTTTTAAGGATCTTCAGGGCTCCTTTTTGGCAGCTGGAGTGCTGTTTTTGGAAGGGGATGGTGATTCGGACAGTTTGCCACTGCTGGCTTTCCATACTGAGGACAAGGCTAAATGAAAGACTAAGGAGAAAAACAAGTAGGTCCAAAAGTTGAGGAACACAGAAAATTTGGGCAACTGGGACGCCTGGATGGCTGGGTTGAGTGTCCAACTTCAGCTCAGGTCATGATCTGATATTCCATGAATTTGAGCTCCACATCGGGCTCTGTGCTGACAGCATAGAGCCTGGAGCCTGCTTCAGATTCTGTGTCTCCCTCTCTCTCTCTGCCCACCCCCCCCGCAACTCACTCTTTGTCTCTCTCTTTGTCTCTCTCTCTGTCTCTCTCTCTCACATAAATAAAAACATTAACAGAAAACAAAAATAAACAAAAAAAGAAAACTTAGGCAAGTATTTAGAGAGAGTAGTACTTAATAGACAGACTTCCAAATCAGTGACCAGTCTTGTCATCAGGCTCTAACACTTACTAGATTGCGATGTTAAGATATTTATAATTTATAAAATTTAGTTAACTCCTCAGTAACACAGATTATTGTTAGATATGATAATATGTGCCAGGTTTATTTACTCTGCATTTTTTTTTGAGGTAAAAGGAAGAAAGGAACATTGATGTTAGTAATTTCAGGGAGAATTTTCTCGAATGACTATACTTTCATGGGAAGCTTTTCATCATCTAAATTATGATCTTCACTATGTAGAAGCTGGGGTATGGAAATCTGTGAAAGCTCTCTGACCACATTTGATCCTCTTCAAGATTTACCTCAGAGCCTGAAGGAAAGTCCAGAATGCTTACCTACTAGATATGTGGATGACAATATACTGATATAAATGATGAATTCACTGAAAGGCAAAATCAACAGGCCAGACAAATGGATGCCAAAGAGAGGTTTAAATCTAATAGGAATTGAGGTAAATATCCATATTTGGTTCCTATAAAAAAAAATAAATAAATTGCACATGTTCAAGAGAGAGGAGATGGGGTCATGTGAAAATACCAGGGTGCGTGAATTGACCATAAGCTCTCTCTATGGATATGTCACTACTATTCCCACATTAGTGGGGCCTGAAGCCTCATCATTTTAGAATCTCTATTGTTTTCTATGCCATGAAACCATATACCCAACCATATCTATCCACTCCTACTTCTATCTCATGGATTAGGATATGTGAACATTTTAAGTATGTAAGAGGCTGTTTTAGATGCTTTTCTTCTTCTAAAATATCACCTAATCTGAAGGAGCAAGAACTTGGAAAAATAAGTACCAGAGAGTGTCAGAAAAACCTTCTTCGAATTCATGTATATACTTATGTACACAGAGATTTGGGTTCTTTATTTGCCAGCTTTGTGCCTTGGCCAAATTACGGAACTTCTCTGCGCTGGAGTGGAATTATTGTGACTGTTCCACTGGTGTATTTCAAGTGTTCAGTAGGCACTTTATAATGCTCACCTGCCTGCTCTATCACTGAAGACAGTTGCTGAGATCAAAAGATGATTTACTCAAAATTCCCCTTTATTCAGTGACTTAATAATTTTATTTGAAGTCATTATCTTCTTTTTTTAATGTTTATTTATTTTTGAGAGAGAGGGAGACAGAGAGAGCAGGGGAGGGGCAGAGAGAGAGGAAGACACAGAATCTGAAGCAGACGCCAGACTCTGAGCTGTCAGCACAGAGCCCAACACGGCACTCAAACCCACAAATGGTGAGATCATGACCTGGGCTAAAGTCGGCCGCTTACCTGACTGAGCCACCCAGGTGCCCCAAGTCATTGTTTTTAAAAGCAGGGATATACATTGCCCTTATCAAGGGAAGAAATACCTGAAGACTAACCCACCTTGAAATCTTGAGTCTCACTGTGAGTGCTACATTGAATTGGTAAATCATCAGTGCCCAGAGAAGATTGATTATGATGGTGAAAGATATATTCTAGACAGAATAATTGAAGAACCAAAAGGTAGCCAGATTGGAAAGTTAAAAATGCAGGAAGCAGAGAGGGGTACATAAAGCCTGTCTTCAAATACGAACAAGGATATCATACAGAAGGGTCACTTCACTGCTGCAAAGGGGCAGAAGTAGAAACCAAGAGTGAGCATTACCAAGGCAGTGCTTTGAGTTTACCCTAAATAAGAATAATTTACTATAAATCAGATTTAGAGCTGACAAAACTGAGGGTCAAGTGACAATTTGTCAGATACACTGCAGAGATGTCTCTGCATTGGCCTAGAGGTGACAGTGTCCATTTCTCATATACCATATGTGAATATACAGATATGAGAATAATCCATTTCTAATTATAAGGCTGTGTGGGTCTATTATTCTATGATGGATGACATAGGGATTCTTGAGGCTTGTGAAAGGAGGAACTGCAGGCAATTACAGAATCTCTTTGGGTAACTTGAAATACATCCCTGTCAGTGATGTGGCTGTTGCCTCAAATACCTCCCCTCTAAAGTAGCAGGACCCCAGCCCTTGATCCAAGTGTTGCCAAGTTCTATCTAAGAATAACCAACAGCGTGTATCACTTATATTGAATCAAACCTATCAGCAGCAGATACCACCACATGTCTGCTCTGTTCTTACCTTCCTCATCTGCAGACACATCTGCGGACACATCTGTATCCATATCTACTGAACAAATCAGAGTAGCCTCTCAGCAGTCACTGCCAGTCATGGGGACACCATGGCCACGAACTCCACACGGGAGGTTTCTGATGTTAGACTCCCTGGCTCTCGCTTCCATGAAGACAAGGCCAGTTTTCACACCTCTAGGCCACTCTTTGTCTCTTGGGTCCTGATGCAGCTCTGCCCACGCTCAGAATCTCTCAGAGTCTCAATTTAATGACATCAGCCTCTGCCTCTGTCACTCAGTCTCTATCCTGTTTAAAGCCAAGGCAAGGGGCCAGTTGCAAATAGGCTACACATGCTCTTCATCCTTCTTATCTATTCCCCCTTTCTCCCTTTTTAACCCCCTGCTTCTCTATAAACCTTCTAAGACAAATTCTGTTTCTAGTTCTCAATCACTAAACAAAAGCATCAATGCATACAAGCAAATAAGTTTGGTTGGGTGTAGATTCGTGTTGGGAATGGAAGTGGGCAGTGTGTCGGTGGCAATTTTTTTAGGAAGGGAGAAATTGTTTATTACAGCAGCAGCTAGCTCAGATGCCCTGTTCCACATATCTTAAAAGGGGAAGGCAGATTGCAAACCCTTTTAAGAGAACTTCAAACACACTAGCATTATAATTCCACAAAGAGTTTTCTTTTCTGCACTATAGAAATAGGCCATTAGATTTGCATGTCTGAAGGAACTTTTCAGTAATCGCTTTCTTTAAACACAATTAATATGGTCGGCCCGTGTTAAGAAAAAGGAAGACAGTAAATGATCCCACTTTGTCTCATTGTGTGAATTAGAGAGGAATAAAGAAGTCTCTTTTTAACAGCCATATCTCTATTTTAATTTGACTTTATAATGTGATGCAGCAAATTGCACTGGCCCCTTTTTAAGGCCCTTGTCTGTGTGGGCTCCAGGTATAGGAGTATTCTGGTCTTAAACAGAGACTGATTTCAGAGTTTCCCTAGAGGGAAAAACTAGAGATAATACAGTTAATATTCCTATAGCAAAGGAACATTATCCCAGAAGTAAGAATTACGTATTTTCTGATGCCAGCTCTGTGTCTAATTAGCACTATAATTTTGGAAAATTTATTTTACTTTTCTGGGCTTCAGTTGGTATTCTATAAAACTAAGGTATTGGATGTCTGACATTCCCTCCAGTTCCAAACCAGGGGGGGAAATCTATTATTCTAAGCCACAAAGGGGTTTTTGGAGTTTATACACAGACACATTTTTTATTTCTATGTTTCCTTTTGTAGAGAAAGACAGATACTTTTTTTATCTCTCATCTTCCTACTCCCATAAAGTTAATTAAACTCAGTAAAACATTTATTATGTTTAGCCAAATGTTTTCAGTGTCTAGAGTACTGCTTTGACAATTACATGATAAAATACATTGTTGCCATAATTTAAAAAGTAGAGCCCCTTCTTTCTTTCTACCACATTTATCAGAGCAAGTGTGCAGTGGGCATTTCAAAAGCAAGCTTTCCAAGAACAGAGAGGAATTCGAATTAAGCGATGAATCATGGGAATCAACCCCCCCGCCCCCAAACCAAGAGCATACTGTATACACTGTATGTTGGTCAACTTGACAATAAATTCTATCAAAAATAGAAAGAAAGAAACAGAGTTTCTACTTAAATATTCCATTGACTAGCTAGCTGTATGAACTGGTGCAATGGCCTTAATGACCACCTCTCATTATCCCCCATTAGTGAGTTATGACTCAATTTCCTCTCTTCCCAGCAGCCTTCTTGCAAAGATCAAATGAAATACTTACTTAGTTAACCTTAAGTAGTGTTTACGTTTTAAAAGTATGGAATCATGTTTAAAATAATGTTATTTGCAAAGCAAATAGTGTCCCACCCAAACCTATAAATATTATCTACTTTGTGAGAGCATTATTTGAAATGTTTTATAAACATCAACACCTTTAATTTTCAAAACAACCTGGTGAGCTGGGCTATTATTGTCTACAGTTTATAAATGAAAAAACTGAAACCCAGAAAGGTTGAGTAAGTTATCCAAACCTTTAACGGCTTATGAGTGGCTGAAGTAGGACTGTAACACAATCAATCCAAATCTAGACTCTGTCCCTGTAATGCTTGTTATGCTGTTTCTCACTCCGAAAACTCAGACATGTTGTACAAATGTTGCACACGATTATTATTGCTGTTACTACTTCTACTCCTATTATCATTATCATTATTACTTCTCGTTTCATTTGTCCTTCTTGAACTGGAGAGCAATACATTGAAAATTTACAAGGTGTGCCAGGGGTGTACTCCAAGCCCTAGGCATTTTTTTTTTTAAAGAATATCTAAGGAACAAAAATCAAGCAATTAAACTGATAAATTATGTAAAGCATTCCTTTTATGTTAAAATACTCACAAATATTGGAGTACCTGGGTGGCTCAGCCGGTTAAGTGTCCGACTCTTGATTTCGGCTCAGGTCATGATCTACCAGTTCATGAGTTTGAGTCCCACATCAGACTCCATGCTGACAGTGCAGAGCCTGCTTGGGATTTTCTCTCTCAGCCTCTCCCCCACTCACTCTCTCTCTGCTAAATAAATATGTAAATACACAAACAAATGTTAAAAAATAATCACAAATATTTTAGAGAAAAAAACAAAATTCACAAAAATTTTATGTGAAAGCATGAAATTTCAAAGAATGTTCAAGCATAAAGCAGACAGCTGTACCCCCATTAGGGGCACAATTGATGGATAAGGAGGACAACTCTATGGCTTACACATGGTCAACACCCCATTAAAGAGTCAGACCAGGGGCGCCTGAGTGGCTCAGTCAGTTGAGCGTCCAACTTCAACTCAGGTCATGATCTTGCAGTTCACAGGTTCATGCCCCACATTGGGCTCTGTGCTTGGAGCCTGGAGCCTGTTTCAGATTCTGTTTCCCTTTCTCTCTGACACTCCCCTGCTATGGTCTCTCTCTCTCTCTCAAAAATAAATAAAAACATTACAAATTTTTTTCAAAAATAAAAAAAAGAGTCAAACCATAAGAACTGATGCTCATAATGAATTCCTGGGTTATATATGGGACTCTGTATGTGGTCACTGCAAGGCAGTGTCATGATTGTCATATATTTTTCCCCATTTCCTATTACTTTATTTCCTCCTAGACCTTGAATTGTGATAGTGGATGCCCGGACATTGTACCTAGATCACCAGGACCAACACACCCATGTCACGGGCTGGTGGATCACAGTTGTGTCCTCACAGGGAATTAGCTTCAGCTGGCCACAGGGAACTGCCCCACCCAACTTTATGCCCCATCTCAGGCATATGACTGGCTGATGTGGGAATAGAAAAGTTAAGCCATCATGCTCCAGTTTGGGAAAACACTGAAAGGCCATCCCAGCTGGGGAGCTAATAGGGGATAAGGCTTCAGTTATGTCCCTTCAGTGGACTGCCTCCTGCCTCTTCCCTGTTCTGTCTTCTCCACTTCCTTAAAAACATCTCCAGAGCATATTTTCCAAAAAGCTTCTGTATGCAACTTCTGGTCTCAGAGACTCTTTCTAATCTAATAATTAGATTAGATTATTCTGTTCTTGTGGTTTGGACTTAATGGGTTAGTTGACCAAGGTTTAAAAAAGTCTAGAGCATTGAAGGTGGAGTTAAATGATAATGAAATCATCAATTTTTTAAGTATCAAGGTGGGTGATACAAAGTACTGGGGGAAATAAATATCAAAGTCAATGTTATCGTCAAACATCAAGATTAGGAACTAAGAACAAATGAGGTAGTCACACCTGGCTAATTCAAAAGGCAAGGCTGGTGCAGTTTACCTGCAGTGGACAATCTCACTGGCACAGGGATTATTTTCAAAGAGTAGGGACAATCTTATGTTAAAGGTGTGACTCAGAGACTGACAGTTCTGAAGTTAGTAATGAATCATCAATATATATAAATGGAGGGGCTCCTGGGTGGCTCAGTCGGTTAAGCATCTGACTTCAGCTCAGGTCATGATCTCATAGATCATGGGTTTGACTCCCTTGTCGGGCTCTGTGCTGACAGCTAGCTCAGAGCCTGCAGCCTGCTTCAGATTCTGTGTCTCCCTCTCTCTCTGACCCTACCCTGCTCACGCTGCCTCTCTCTCACTCTCTCGGAAATAAATAAAACATAAAAAAATAAACAAACAAATAAATACAAATGGATTAAACAACAAAATGACAGTTCAAAGAAGTAAAGGAAAAATCCCCTAGTCAATTATTGAACTTCATTTGACATTGTCTTCATTTTTATCTCGTTATTGATCATTTGTTGTCTAAATAGGCTTGATTCTCACACTTTGCTCCTATGAATTTCTTTATCTTTACCTAATTAAAAGAATAAAAATCCTAAGCTCAAAATGTTCTGAAAGTTCTTCTTATGTAATAGCAAAATATAAAAGCTATCTTCATGAAAAGTGTACAGTAACAAGGAATTGCCAGGCCGCAATGTAAGTGAAATGAAATCAGAGAGAGATAAATGAGTAGGAAAGTTGCTTTTGCCCTGAGGGTATTTGCAAATATTGTCACACTTGCATTTTTATTTTGATGGCCAACCAGATAAAAAGGAACAAAAATCAAAACTGAGGATCCACAGTGATGGGGATTCTAGTAGAACAATTTTTCAAAATAATCTGAAACATAAAAGAAATACATCCTCAAAGTAAAAGTGAGTCTGAACTGAATTTGCCTTCACACTGCTGTGTAGGTTATAAGTTCCCTATTACAGGAGTAGTTCAACCTACCTCAGGCTTTGAACTTGGATTCAGGTACCTTTGTCAGACAGAACACTAAAGGCAGTTCAAGACCTAACCCACTAAAGGTGGGAGATGAGAAACTGGGTCAGATACTGAAAGTGTGGGGCTCTCACTACACTGAGCAGGATTCTTGCTAACACTGGGCTCATCAGGCCAAAGACAAGATGAGAGATAAGGCTGAGGCCTAGTCAAAAACAAGGCTCAGAGGAGCCTGACTGAAGTTTGGTCAAGGAAAGTCTTTGTCAGTAAATATTGCTTTTCCGTCTTTGTCAAAGGATTCTAACACGTGAAGACTACAGTTCTGTTCCTTGGACCATTGTTTTCTCTGGTTCTCCTATTTCCTCCTGTGCTTCTCTTGGAAATATGTGCCGTACACGGGACTTGAGGCCCAGCATGAAGATACCTTTCTCCAGAGATTTGTATTAACTCCTCCCTCTTTCATCTCAAAAAGGTAGATATCATTAACTCCCCTAGAAATTAAAGAAACTTAGGCCCAAGACCATTCTTCTAGTCAATGAAAGAGTGAGGATTAAAATTCTGGTCTGTGTGACTTCAAAGTGCATCCTCAGAATCATTATGTTCGATTTCCTTTCATGTTTGGAGAAAACACAGGTGTCACACCAAGAAAAGATTAAAAAATATATTTTTTAATAGATGTCAGTCATATTCATTAAGGTGTACACTATTTCTGTACATTGTCTTAATTTTGTAATTAATTCATAGCTGACCAACTGATTTCATTTTATCAAATTGCATTCACCGGTTTAGATAAGTTGATTCTTTAATAAACATTATTGCCTCACAAATATTTCATATTAGAAAGATCATAAATACTGCCCACATCAGTCTTTGGTACCTCTTTTTACAAAAATTTAGTGGGGCACCTGGGTGGCTCAGTCGGTTAAGCATCCGACTTCAGCTCAGGTCATGATTCACGGTTCATGGGTTTGAGCCCCACATTGGGCTCTGGGCTGACAGCTAGCTCAGAGTCTGAAGCCTGCTTCAGATTCTGTATCTCCCTCTCTCACTGACCCTCCCCTGTTTAGGCTGTCTCTCTCAGAAATAAATTAAAAAAAAAATTTTTTTTAATTTAGTAAGTTAAGTTTGCACCTATTCATTTGGAGATCTGGAGAGAGACTACAATTGCCATCTTTGTTTTTGTGCTTCATCACCTACTATTATCTCATTTCAGACTGAGGCCCAAACAGAGAGATATCTATAAAGTGCACTTGGGACAGGTTCTGAGAAATTAGGAAGATGGTGATCACTTCTCCCCTTTGCCTCTTATTTATGGAATAAAATGAAATGAAATTAGAAAATTTAATAAAATGTAAAAAATTGTGACTGCTTCAGAAAAACTGTTTTATGAACAGTCCTCATTTGGAAACATGTTCATAAAATAAATTTACAAGTCAGGGATTTGAGGGACAGGTGGGTGGCTCAGTTGGGTAAGCATCAGTCTTTTGATTTTGGCTCAGGTCATGATCTCACAGTTCATGAGATCAGTCCCCACATTGGACTCTGCACAGACAGCATGGAGTCTGCTTGGGATTCTCTCTCTCTCCCTCCCTGTGTCCCCTTCCCTTCTCTTCCTACTCCTCCTTCTCGCTCCCTCTCAAAATAAATAAATAAACATTAAAAAAAGAAGTCAGAGATTTGGATCTCCGAGCATACTTCTCCTTATAAGTGAAATGGTTAATTTATGTTGAACTTTCTAGAATGGCAGCCTTCAATGTACGTATACCTAACTCAGTGCTGTGGAATTTTGAGGCATAAAGTGTCCAGTACTATGTTGGAGTGGAGATGGTGTTGCCTGTTTCAGGCCTATATCAGCTACATGGCACTGTTGAGATTGTAAGAACTTTTACTTCTTGACAAATGAGGGATCAGCACTGGGAAGAACCAAGCAGGTTGATGGAAGGATGGTTTGAAGAGGTTTGAAGGGTTGTCCAGAAGTTCCAGAACTGAGACAAGCCAATTACCAAATTCAAAGTCATCCAACTACCATGTCTATGGAAAGATACCCCAATTCTCGTGTACAGTCGGAACTCAAGAAGATACTAAATGCCGCAGAGAGAACAGGCAAAATTTCAGAGATTATTCTGAAGGGCAGTTGCTTCAGAAGTAGTAGGAGGCTACTTTCTGGGAGGAAGGAGTCCTCCATCTTGGTCCAGCCTCTTCTGGTCATAAAAGCCCAGAACTCACTGCACTAGCCTTATTTTTCTTCTTGATACGAATTCCTGACAGAAGATAGGGCTGATGGGACTGGGGGTGACATTATCCTGTTCACAGAAGAAAAGAATCTGTGAGGTAGATGACAGGCCTCATGACAACTGTCCCCGTGCCTGTCATGACTCGCTCCTCACTGTCTGTAATCACAGGGCAGTGATTCTGTTATACAGAATCTGTTATACAGAAGCCACCTTAGTGCTTTGTTTACTAACTTCTCTCTCTCTTCAGCAACAATGTTCACACATGAGCCTGCAGTCTGAGTTAGAAAGAGGAGAGGACAAAAGCACTGCTTCACAATTTGTACCTTTCATTCATTCAGTCAGTCATTCTCCCTCAACAAAAACTTGATTAAAGATGCCATGAGATATAAACATATCAGACTAGCATTCCATCATTATATTAATGATAAGATATACACCAAAATGATTAAATTTCAGTTTAAGGTGATAAGTACCTCTAATGGCCTAAATTTTATCCCTCTAAACTCCGTATGTTGAAGCCCTAATGCCCAATCCCTTCTAAAGTGACTATGTTTGAAGACAGGGTCATTGAAGAGGTAAAATGAGGTATTGGGTCAACAGAGCTAATTAAAATGACTAATATCCTTATGAAAAAGGTAATTAGGATGCAGACACACCCAGAAGGAAGACCATGTGAAGACAGAAGAAGATGGCCATCCACAAGACAGGACAGAGGCCTTAAGAAAAAGACCAACTCTACTGGCACCTTGGTCTTGGACTTGTAGCTTCCAGAACTGCCAGCAGATAAACGTCTGTTAAGCTACTCATTCTCTGGTGACTTCATTATGACAGTCCAGCAAACCAACTCAGTGCCTCTGCACAAAGAAGATACTGATAGAATTAAAGAAAACAAAATATCACATGCACACAGGAATTGCGTTCAACTGAGTCTTCAGAATCTGTCTCTTATTTTGAAACACTGGAACATTGGTTCACCTCCTTAAACCTTTTCTATTCAGAGCCTTTTCTTACCACATTTGTAAATCCTTTTATCACACTAGAACATAATCTTTTCGGGTCTGAAAACTGAATACCGCTTAAGGGTCTAGGAGTTCTCGCTTTATATCTTCCCTCTTGTACTGAGTTTCAATTCCCCCCAACACCGTTTCTTTGTATCTTTTTGTTAAAGATAACAGAAGAAAATAATCATTGAGTGTGTATATTGTTTCTGTCAGGTTAGTAAAAGTGTACACCTTCCCTAAACAGTTCCTTCTCTTGCTGAGCTTGTGGTCATCTGTTCTTAGCAAAAAACATGTATTTTTTATTGTCTTGAGGGGTCCCCCCACCATAGATCTCAAGACAGGCTGGGCTGGGGGCTCTCCTGACCATATTGCTGTAGGCCTACCTGCTCTGTTTCAGGACTTCCATCCCCACTCTGAGATTAGGAATTCTGGTGACCTCTCTGGGCCGGCTTCTCCTGGTTTTTATGTGTTCTTTTATTTTTTTTTCAATGTTTATTAAACATTTTGAGAGACAGAGAGAGACAGAGCACAAGCCCAGGAAGGGCAGAGAGAGAGAGAGAAAGAGACAGAGAGAGAGAGGGAGACACAGAATGTGAAGCAGGCTCCAGGCTCTGAGCTGTCAGCACAGATACCAATGCAGGTCTTGAACTCACAAATCTGCAAGATAATGACCTGAGCCCAAGTCTGCGCTTAACCCACTGAACCACCCCGAGGCCCCTATGTGTTCCTTTTAATGCTGATATCAGAGAGCTCTGTGTGTAGTTAAACTGTTCTCTTTTCTGTTTCTCTTCCACACAGTTCTCAAAATTTTGTCAGAATTCCATTCTAGAAGATCCCGTCATTCTTTTGTATCAAATGTTATTTAAATTTGCTTCCATAATTAGAAAACTAATATAGGCTCGCTGTACAGTGGTTTTCTGATAATACAGACGTTTAGAGGGGAAACAAAGATAAATTTCCCCTGTGCCCATACCAACTCCCATTCCATACCCAAAGGGAGCTGTCATTCCTACTTTGATGTTTCAATATCATTTTCTAGATATTAATTGGGAAAGCCAGGGAGAGGACATGACTGCTAGTTACCCACAAGCTGACCAGGGAAAACTGGAGTCTCCTCAACCTCCAGTCCTTGGAACACACCTTCCACCCGCCATTCCCACAGTGGAAGCTGTTTTCAAGAACCCAGCCTTGAGAGTACCGAGACTGAGCATGCGCTAAACTCAGTTAAGGCCTTTGTATAATCTTTTGAGATTCAGGTCAGCGACTGTGGAGATCCACTCACCTTGCAGCTACTCAAGAAAAGCCTTGGATGTAAGTTCCCTTACTTATTCAATCTGTCACCTTCCAATCTGGAGTCGCCTGTCTGCCTTCTTCTTCAGCCTGTCTTTGCCGTTCAGGTTTAGGGACCAGTCTTGAATATGAACAGAGAAACTCCTGAGGTTTTGAACGGACAGCATTTAAATGTGGATGTTTAAACACCAAGAGTTTTTAAGACTTTACAATCTGTTCTTTGATCATCCCTTTATAAACTGAAATGCCGTAACACTTCAAACATTTGCAGTAGATGATGCTATTGTGCTATATTGTTATGGAATCTGGTCTGGATCACCCTGCGGAAGAACCAAGCTGCACTCGGAGATCTTGGAAAGGAGGAGGTTTCCTGCATTCCCTCCCACAGAATTTCTATGAGACCACTGAGGTCTCCGGGGAGTGATCACCTCCCCCTTCCACCACTCTGGGTGGGCAGGACAGGATTTAGGGCCCAGGCCTTACTGGTTTCCAACGTCGGTTCCAGGTCCTCACCTGCCAAGTGCGGCTGGAATGGCAGAGCAGGCTGGCCAAGCCGACCAAGCAGCAGACTGCCCAAATTCAGGCAGGGCGCGCCTTCTGCTTCGCGATTCCTCCTTCAGTCACCGCCTCACCGGTTTCCTAAACCGGTGGCAACAAGAGGCCAGCGCGGTTGGGTTTCCCGGTCAGGGAACCAAATGTTAGGGAACCTGGTCTGGATCACCGGCAGAAGATCCAAGCGGCACCTGGAGATCTTATAAGGCAGGGGGTTTATTTTACACCGGTGCGCTCAGACCTTGGAGAATGAGCTTCTCTGAGCGCACCGTGTAAAATAAACCTCCTGCCTTCCAAGATCTCCATGTGCCACCTAGTTCTTTGGCCAGGTGATCCAGACCAGATTCCATAAGAATATCATGCATGATGTTTGGTGATGGTGCTACAAGTGACCAGTAGGTGTTCAGGGAATCCTTGCTCTCTGTGACACAGCCAGAAGGTATGGAAGCTATGGAAGGGGCTGAATCATGTCCCAGCATTGTTGCTAGAATGGCATACATCGACTAGGATTTATAGTCATTGATATATTTAGACAGTTAAAGCTCTTTTTAAGCCACTGAGTTTCCAAGTGTGTATTATATATTCAGATCTTTCTTCTATTATAGTGCACTACAGACTTAAAATATCTAAACGTGGAAAATAGCATTAAACGAAATCATGACAAATCTTGACTGTGGATACATGATACCTATATGGGTATCTTTTTTTGGCCTTTTAAAATCTAACATATTCATTGTGGAATTGTTTTCATGTCAGTACATTTAGTTCTCCCTTACACTGTTTAATAGCTGCATGATATCGCCTAGCTTGTATTTCGGTGGTGGTCCAAATGGGAAATAGGCGGGGGCCAGCAAGGGTAGTGCACCCAGGTTTTAGCAACAGAAAAAGTAGTTGCTACCTTGAGGCTGAGGAAACCGGAAGATACTTTTCCTTGTTACTGGAGCCTAGTGAGAGTTGTAACCATGGGTGGGAGATGGGTAGGAAGGAGTGGGGTTTATTTGTCAAGACTTAACCAGTGGGAGGTCTGGCCATAGCTAGAGGGATGAATTTACTACTAATCAGTGTGGCAGAGAAGAAATACCCGAAATGCACCTTCACTCTCCAGCCCTGCTGTGCCTCCATGAGCTGCTACAAAATAAAAGCCAGAGGGTAAGGGATCCCCAAGTCAGCTTCCTAGGAATCTGTGCAGGGCAGAAAATGGATATAGAGGGGCAATCACAAAAAAACAGCGTTGTATGTATATAAGAGTCATTTTTTAAAGTTTATTTATTTAGAGACATAGAACACAAGAGGGAGAGAGAGAACCCGAAGCAGGATCCACCCTGTCTGTGCAGAGCCCAATGCAGGGCTCCATCTCAAGAACCGTGAGATCACGAATGAGCTGAGCAGAAATCAAAACTAGGAGTTTTAACCAGCTGAGCCACCCAGCTGTCCCAAAAGTCATTTTAAATATATTGCCTGAGGATCTGCTACTTGTCATGCACTATTCTAGGCCCAGGGGACACAGTAATGAGTGAAACAGACAAACGTGCTTCTTTCAAAGGGCTTATAATTCTAGGGTGGGAGGACAATGTAACTAACACATACCTGGTGCTTTTCAGGTGCCAGACATTGTTAAGTGCTTTATGTATATTGCCTCATTAAATAAATCAATAGCATAAACTTGTTCACCACTCTTTAATGATAGAACATTATAGGTTGTGTCCAATTTTTCCTTCCTTTTTTTACTTTATTGCTATTACCAACAATACCAAAATAAAAATTTTTTGAGCATCCATCTTTGTGCACATAGATAAGTAATTCTGTGGAAAAGATGCCTAGACATAAAACTGTTGAGTTAAAGGAGAGGCATTTTTTTTTTAAGTTAATAGATTCGGTCAAATAATTCTCCAGAGGGGCGCCTGGGTGGCTTAGTCGGTTAAGCGTCCGACTTTCGCTTAGGTCATGATCTCGCGGTTCGTGGGTTCGAGCCCCGCGTCGGGCTCTGTGCTGACTGCCAGCTCAGAGCCTGGAGCCTGTTTCAGTCTGTGACTCCCTCTCTCTCTGACCCTCCCCTGCTCACGCTGTCTCTCTCTCTCTCTCCTAGAAATAAATAAAAATATTAAAAAAAAATAATTCTCCAGAAAACTGCACCAATTCACATACTCACCAATGAGAGTGCCAGGTTCCCCTCGGAAAATCTTATGATTATATCGTTTCTTTCCCCCAATCATCCAAGCAGGAAATGGCACACCATTGTTATTTTAATATGTGTTCCCCGGATTACCTGTGACACTGAGCACCTCTTTATAGATTTACTAGCAATTACTCTGAATTGTCATGAGTTATTTGCCTTCTTCTCCCACAGGAAAGAATAGTGGAGAGTTCACCACTCCCCAGACCCCCATTACTGGAAGGCAGATTGGAGGTGGCTACGCAGAGTGTAACCTGTGGACCCTGACGTCTGAGGACAAGATCAAAATGTTGGGGTCTGAGTCAAGTTGGGGAAATGTGAGTACAACATACTGGCTAAAGTGACCTCTGTGGGAACAAAGTAGTGATTTGAAGTTTGGTAGGAAACTGCCTTTCCAAAGTCTTGGGGAAAAGATGTAATCGCAAGTTCCCTGAGACCTCCAAGGAGCCGACATGGATGCAAGTACATAAGGGTCTTTATTACAAGCTCGAGCAGGGGCTCACCCATCAACTGGCGCAGCAGCAGCAGGGTGAAGCCCCAAACAATAGCGAGCAGGGTTTTTATGGGGTAAGGGACAGGGGTGTTACAGTGCTCACGTTGTACGTATAGCATCATCTCATAAGCACCAATCATAATTGTACAACACCCATGGTAACAGTTTTGACCATTCAGTATCTGTGAGGTGTCCATTACTTTTGGCAGGACCCAATCGTGACCTTTGAGAATCCTTTGAAAATGACCAATTATGAGGTGAGTTCAAAGGGCCCACGTGGGGTTTTAGGCAAGTGGTGAGTGATTAGCTAGTTTGTACAAAGTAACTATCTATAATCCTCAGCCCCTGACTCAGAACACAGGAATGTTTCTAACTTCTTTTGATTGGCTGATCTGAGGGTGGTCCGAGGGTGGCTTCAGCCTTGAGCAATCTGAGGCTTTTCCTGGAACTGGGGCTACGTGCAGCCGAGGTTGCTCTTAATGGTGGCCTTAATCTCAAAATGACGTTCCTGAGGCTCCTCAAAGACTTGAAATTTCCATAAACCAGACAACATGGCCTGCCTCAAGTTCATCATCCACCCAACCCAGTTAATTAGAGGTGTCAACGAGCCAGGAAGAGAGGAGTAGAAGAAGTAGGAGAGGAAAAAAGCCAACCAGCTTCCTGTGCTTATATGTTTGCCCACAGGAGCTCCTGACATGGAGAGCGGGAGATGCCTTAAATCAAGATTAGAGTTTTTAATGATGGCCTGGGACGGAACACTTTAATGGCCGAATTGAGACTGTGTTTGACAAAATAAACAGGAACTATTTTTTTCGGGTAAAGGATGAAACTACCCGGTAACCAGAGCCAGGAAAAAGGAAAATTATAGGCTCACTGAAGAAATGCAAAAGGACGTGAGATGCAAAATAGCGTCCCTTTATGGCAGCGCCCATGAGTCATGTTTGTTCTCACTGTGGTTACACTGCCTGATTGGAGGACTTTTGAAAGGAAGTGTTAACATCTCCTATTTTGGCTACTTCTTTCTTTATGTACTAGTCCTTAAGCGTTGCCTCCGGTTTACTTTGCATATCTTAAACTTATGTGACGAGAAAACCAAAGACTCCTGATGGTTGTAAGTTCTTAAAGTATACCTTGTGTCATAATAAGATGGGCCTCTTTATCCAAAATACATCTTCACATTAAGTTCTGTTTTTCTCTTGTATTAATATTGTCATAGTTTTTAAAATAAGTCTTTCATTGGTGTTGTTTTTCCATCCTGCACTTTAAAAGTTGGTGTCATTTTTTTGTATTGTGTTTCCTGAAAACAGCATTTAAGTAATGCTGTTTGCCTGGCCTACTTGGTTTTATTCTAGGTTTCTCTGTTTAAATTTTTTGTTTTTCACCCAATCCAATGATCCGTGTCTCATAGGACAATGTAAGCCTTCATATCTACTTTGATTACTTTTGATGTATTTTTATTTATTCATTTCAGTATAAGAAAATTTAAAGATGTTATTAATTTACCATGTGAACTTATTACCTCAGTTGTTCTTTTCCTAAGCTTCTGGTCAGAAATCTCTATTCCAAGTGATAAATACATGCTTCAAACTAATATAAGAATGTACATGTGTATTTATGCATAGGCTGAAACCAGCAAAACAGAACAGCAAGAGGGAAGTTGACTTCAGGGTTGACAGAATATCAAGGCTTCATCAGAGTCAGGTAGTCGCTCCACACTTTTATTACCAAGCTCACACCCTCTCTTTGTTGGTATCTTTCTCTCAGGCTCTTCCTCCACATTGCTCCATCTAGAACAGTGATAACTTTTTCTCATATTCTTGTAACTCGTAGTCTGGAGAGGGGAAAAAAAGAGTCCTTTCCATATGTCCTCAAGATGCAGGAAAGGATTCAGACTGACATAGTTTTGATCACGTGCCTACAGTCAGACCAATGATTTTTCTTGAGATTTGGGTCAATGTGACTGGAGATTCTGAGATTCCATTAACAGAAAGAAGGGGAAAGAATTGCAAAGCAAAGGCAGACATTCTGTTGCCATTAGGCTCGACTCTTCGGGGGTCAGTCTAATTTTCTCTAGGAGGTTAGACATATTACAATCTATATTCATTATCTTAGTGACTTACATTATTATTTAATACATATTTTAACTAGCATTTATATTTCTATTTATTTCTTTTTCCAGTATCTTTATCCAAGTTTTAATTACAACAGAATGTTTAACATGTCATCCACCTGCCATGTTGATATCATGGAATGATTAAAAGTTCCATATTTTTTCAACTTTATAAGCTACTTTCTAGTAATTATTTGGCTTAACTATGCTTTTCCTGGCCCATTTATCCTTAATAATAGTAATTTTGTCTGCATTTACCTTGATGTTGAAAATTCTAAATCCAGCATGTGGTGTTGAACTCCGCTAATATGGCCACTAAAAGAAATTGTTCAAGGGGCATCTCCAATGAGGTTATTAGTAGAAAATCTACTTCTGCAGACACTTGTTTGCACAGTAACATGCACTTAATACTCTGGAGTACATTAAATCTGCATATAAACAAATTATATTCTAAGTTCTGGCACAGAATGCCCACTTCAGAAAGCTCTACTCACAGGATAGCCAAAAAGCAAATGCTCAAGCTAGCTGCTGCCCTAAAAGAATTATAACATAGATGCCAAGAAGTCAGGAAATCACAATATATACTTTAAATTTTTTTCTTTTTATTGTGGTGAGATATACATGACATAAATTTACCATTTCCACCCTTTTTAAGTATACAATTCAGTGGTATTAATTATACTCACAATATTGTGCAACTATCATACCATTTATTTCCAAAACTTTCCCTCACCCCAAACAGAAACTCTAACCATTAAGCAACAATTTCCCATCCCCTTCACCCCCAGTCCCTGGTATCTTCTGTTCTGCTCTCTCTCTCTGAATTTGCCTCTTCTAGATATTTTATATACATGCTATCATATAATATTTGTCATTTTGTTTCTGGCTTTTTTCATATATTGCATATTACACATATATGCATATATATATAAACATATATTGTTTCCAAGATTCATCCAAGTTGTAGTATATTTAAGAACATGTTTCTTTTTTATAGCTGAATAATATTACATTATATACATATACCACATTTTATTGACCACTCATCTGTTGGTGGGCAATGAACTTTCCCACCTTTTGGCAATTGTGAGTAACTCTCCTATGAACATGAATGTACAAGTATATTTGGGACGCTATTTTTAATTCTCTGGGGTATACACCTAAAAGAGGAATTGCTGGGTCAAACAGTAAGTTAGTATTTAGGTTTCTGAGGAATAAACCTTTTAAAAAAATGATGTTGCCAGTTACAGCACCTTATAGAATTCTTTTTTTAATTTCTTTTAATGTTTATTTATTTTTGAGAGAGAGACAGAGACAGAGCACACATGCGGCAGGGGCAGAGAGAGAGAGAGGGAGACACAGAATCTGAAGCAGGCTCCAGGCTCTGAGTTGTCAGCACAGAGCACGACATGGGACTCGGACTCATGATATCATGACCTGAGCTGAAGTCAGACACTTAACCGACAGAGCCACCCAGGTGCCCAGGAAACAAATAGACTTCTATCAAGACAAAAATGGGTTAGAAACACACCTAGAAGATGTAAGGACATACTGAATTTAAGTGATGGCCTATAGTGTATCAACCTTAATGAAACAAGGTGTGTAAAAATGCAAATATAAGACAAACCTTACCCAGTGAAAGAGATGGGAACTCAACTTCAGACCCAATTCTAGAGGCAATCAACCCATTGAAGCCTTCATCCTATGCCATCGAATCTCAGCATATCTTGGATACGGTAGTGTCCTTAAGATACTTGTACACCTAAGATCCTATGATACTATGCTATTAGCTTTAATTATAAAATTGTTTCACCTAGCAATACAATGCATTTAGATTAAGAAAAAAAGCATGATGGTGCCATGCACCAACTAGTAGTCCACTATACCTCAGGAATTTAGAATCTGGGCCTTTTGGGCAATTTCAGACAATTTCCCAAATGAACCCCTAACTGCAAGTCATCACTGGAGAATACCTGCTTAGAATACCTGTGTTATTTCAGCACTGAAAAATAAAAACAAAAAAACAAACAAAACACACAAAAAAACAGAAACAAAGAAAACCTCATTGGCATTAACACATATCACAGATTAAAAACGTCATTTAAATGAACAGTAAAATCCTGATATAAAGAAATTAGCTTATGTTCTGGTATTTTTATATCTATCTATGTATTGGTATTCACTACATATGAATTTTTTTTTTCTGAAGAGTAAACCTTTTTTTTTTTTAATGGTTTTTTTGAGAGAGAGATAGAGCATGAGCAGGAGAGGAGCAGAGACAGAGTGGGGCAGAGGATCCGAAGTGGGCTCTGCTCTGGTAGCAGAGAGCCCAATACGATGCATGGCTCGAATCATGAACTAACTAGTGAGATCATGACCTGAGTCGAAGTTGGACTCTTAACCGACTGAGACACCCAGGCGCCTCAGGAGTAAATCCTTTTGTATTCATCATTTCTGTGATTATTGAAACTTCTCTTAGGATAGACATCAGTAAAACCATACTATCCTAGGACTTTAGAAGGTGAAAGAACCTTGAAGTTCTCTGGTCAGTATTTTACCATCAAGGAGAATGAACTTCAGAGATGCCAAGGGATTTACCCCAGACATCCAGTGGGGTAGTGATAGCAGTGGCACAGAGATTCTGGAACTCAGAGATTCTGTCCCAAACCTCATGTCATAATTCTTTTTCCTTTTTTTTTTTTTTTTTTGTGAATCCACAAATGCATCAGTGAAGAAAACATGGCTGCAAGTAAGTGGTTTGCTCTTGGGTCCTGGGATAACTGGTAGAGACTGTGCTTGCTATTTGTTTTCTACATCTCCACTGCAATGGTTTTCCTTTTCAGCTGAACATAATCTCATATGCGTCTCAGGTGTGTGTGGCCTGTGTGGTTGGTGCCCCGTACCCAGGACACGGAGCAGAAGAGGAGAAAACAAGGTGGGTTACCTCTGTGACACAGGAAGTGCAAGCAGTCAGGATGCCAAGTTCCAGAAGAGTAGACATTTCAGGTGTGTCCGGAAGGCCTGCTTCTGTTGGAGGCCCCTTACCACATGCCCAGCCAGATGCATGAACATCCTCCTGATGCAGGAAGCAGGTGCCTCTTTAAGGAAAGCAACGGTGCCGACTGGCGACCATAGCCAGGGGTCCTACGGTGCGAGAAGGCCTCTCCAAGGGTGCACTAGAAATCTGGATCAGGTCTGCATCAACCATGCCAACCTTATTATTGCCAGGAAGGAAGCAGCTTCTCAAATGAAAAGACGATAAATAAGCTACTTTGTCACACCAATTTCAGACAAAAATAGCTGAAATGCTACTTAATATGAAGCAAATTGCTGTAGAGTTACAGAGCTTGGTCTCACTTTAAGGAATCTGTATCTAGGTACTTAAATCTTCAAAAAGAACATGAGTTACAATATACTTTTCACTGAGCATCTTAAATGACTTCATTTTTCTGGTATAATGCTTAACTTTACTTTCAACCTTTAGTTATAGTTTAGAATTGATGGTAATTCTTTTATTTTTATTTTTTTTTCTTTAATGTTTTATTTATTTCTGAGAAACAGAGAGAGACAGCATGAGCAGGGGAGGGCCAGAGAGAGAGGGAGACACAGAATCTGAAACAGGCTCCAGGCTCTGAGCTAGCTGTCAGCACAGAGCCCAACATGAGGCTCGAACCCAAGAACCACGAAATCACGACCTGAGGCGAAGCCAGGTGCCTAACTGACTGAGCCACCCAGGTGCCCCAAATTGATGGTAATTCTTATTTCCCTCATTTGAATGTTTTTCCCCATAGCCACTCAAATAGAATAAGGACAGTTCTATAGTTTCTCTAAACTGAGAAAGGATTTGTGTGAAAAGATCACCCTCTTTGTGCAAGCACCAGGTGGCAATAGATAGCATCAAACATAAGTGTCCTTTGGCCCAGGGAAGCGTCAATTTCATCATTGTGAAACTCCAGTTGCTTCACCTTACTAGTTAGCCTGCATGGTTTGTTTTTTTTTTCCTTCAAAGTGAAAGCAACTCTTTTGGCTTGCTATTTTGTACCTTGGATCAAAATTTCAGTCCTTCTTGCTGCAATAGTTTTATGTGAAACTGTGACTTTCCTTTTTCGAAGTATATTTATTTATTTTGACAAGAGAGCAGAGGAGAGGTGGGGAGAGGGAGAAATAGAATCCCAAGCAGGCTCTGTGCTGTCAGTGCATCACCCAATGCGGAGCTCAATCCCACAAACCTTGAGATCATGACCTGAGCCAAAACCAAGAGTCAGATACTTGGCTGACTGAGCCACCCAGGTGCCCTGAAACCGTGGCTTTAATGATACTTGAAGATGTCCTCAGTGCATGTTTGTTCCTGGTCTTTTCCTTATGTCTATGAATTCCAGTTTGGGTGAGAGCAGCTGTCAGCCTTAAAAAGAAATACAGGGGCACCTGGGTGGCTCAGTCGGTTGGGTGTCCGACTTCGGCTCAGGTCATGATCTCACGGTCCGTGGGTTTGAGCCCGGCATCGGGTTCTGTGCTGACAGCTAGCTCAGAGCCTGGAGCCTGCTTCAAATTCTGTGTCTCCCTCTCTCTCTGACCCTCCCGTGCTCACGCTGTCTCTCTCTGTCTCTCTCAGAAATAAATAAAAACAAATTAAAAAAAAAAAAAGAAAAGAAATACAGGTCATGCTTACAGAGGCCCTAAGACCTCCTGGCTTCTCTGGTTTAAGATCATAGGCAGGTTACTAACCAATGACTTAAATTGTTAACGTAGCTCCTTCTATGCTCACCACTACCTTCTCCTTCTGAAATTTATACTGAATTAGTTACCTGCCCCTTCTCCTGTTTCAAGACTTGGCCAGACTCACCCTATTCACATATATCTAGAAAGATGAACTGTTACTATTTGCAGATGAACTATACTTAACTTCTGTATTTATGACCTCTTTGATCTTTCCTTTCCCCAGTAAGCCTAAATTGGACACTATACCTGTGTTCACCCTTATATTAGCTTCCTGTTAAGGGCCTATCTTCCTATCTTTCTATTAAGGGCTAGTATATAAGCCTTTAGAGGGCAAGATCTCTGGACTACTTATCTTCCTGTGCTCTAAGGTGCTAGACACAGAGTAGGTGCTCAAGTTTAATTGAAAACTTGTTCAATTAAACAATTCAGAGACCCAAGGTGGACTTCTTAAAAGTGAGTTGAATGATACCTTGGGCGATTTCTTACTGTATTATTGGCCTTTTCATTAGAGATTTAATATTTGCAAAGGAATGAGCATAATATTTAGAGTTGCCTAGATTTGAGTTTAAATTCCAAATTGATCATTTATGGTATGATTTAAACTTCTCGGGTATTGATTTCCTTGTCTTATCCTTCAAATAAGATAATGATGCCTCTTTTATAAGATTTCTATAAGGATTAAATTGACATAATATAAAAATCATTATATTTGGCACATATCATATTAATTTCTCTATCCTAACAAGAAAATACAATTATTTCAATCTGTAGTGTGATTGCATTCAAGGAACGTTTTGGACTTTGTTAGTGATTCAGATCTTATACGTAGTTAAACACATTTGCAAAACTATATAGCCAATGGAACCTTAGAAATTACAGAATACAGTGGTTTGCAAACTTTCATAGCTGTGGGATGCTTATATTCAAGCAAAATCCTTCTAGGTGATACAAAACTAGACACTAGTTAGCTCAGATATTGAAGCAAAGGTGGAATAGTCTTCTCATCTCCCTTTTCTCCATTTCAGCGTGCATCAACAAAGGAAATCCCTGAATCTCTAAGATTTTTCAAATGTGCTTTCTAAATCAAATAGACAGTCTGGCTCCCTCATGTTATAGATGAAAAGAATCAGAGACATCCTATTACACCTTCAAAGTCACACAGCTCACTAATGTTGGAGCTGTGGCCATAGCTAGATTTCCTGGTTTTCAGTGTGGTGCTTTTTTCCACTCACCATAGGGCTACACACGTATTCAGTATGAACAGGAAAACTGGTCCCATATTGATCTGCCAGTCCCAACAAGTCCAGATAATAAGAACAGCAAGAACCACATCTAATTTTTACTGAGGGTTTCCTATATATCAAACACTATGCTAAGTACTTGAGAATCCCTGTTTCATCTGAACAACCTGTAATTTGAATATTATTATTCTCATTTGACAGCGGAGGAACTGAGCCTTAGAGAGGTCCAATAATTTGCTTCAGGTTACCCGGCAAGAATTGCTCACAATGTGGGCTAAACTCAGTCCTTCCCGCCACCAAAATCTACACTGAACCAACAACATTGTCTTTTGGAAACTAAGAAAACAGACATAAATATTGTTTCCATAAGTAATGTTGGAAAATTTCAAGGCCAAGCAAAGAACTGACTACAGTAAGGTCATCATTCATCTAGTTTTCTACTGCATATTATTGAAAAAGATTATTAATTATTTTCCTTTGCTTTAATAGGCTATTTTCTCAGTTACAATGCCATTGATACCATTCCTTTTTCAACTGTGCTTACATTTCTCCAGCACACTTACATTTTACAAGTCTCTATTTCCCAAGAGGAAATTAAATTGTGTCAATATTTTCCTAAGAAAACAGTCTTTGATTTATGGTAAGTTACTACTATTAAAGCCTTAAATTAAAAAGCAAAGAAGTATAATAATGATTTAACTAGTTGTTAAGCATGAATCCGGATTTACACCGCAAAAGCATTTTAACAGGAAATAAAATTGTGGACACTTTTGTTACACTCCTGCATCGGTATTTATTGATATAACTCCAAAAGTATACATAGGAAAAGTCAAATGTTTAATCAATATATTATTTTTTCACTGATTTTCTTTAGTATATTCACTTATTTTTTTATCTGCCCAGTGAAAAATATATTTGTGCTACTTTTATATTGATTGCAAATTCTCATACTTAGAAACTCAACTGGTTCCCTTCGGTCTAAATTCTCTACATTCTCCAAGGTAGCACAGAAAGCCCATCTCAATATTGCCCTATACTGTCCTCAGATTCGTCATTCAACATCCTCTCATATTTGTCCTGTCCCCCAAGAAAACTGAATTTCAAAGATATCTCCTGAGTACATACCAATATCATTGAAAACTGAATTTCAAAGATATCTCCTGAGTGCATATCCATAAAAATCCCTAAATGTCCCCTGATATTTGTATGCTTTTGCACATACTTCTTCATTGAATATTAATACTCCTTCTTTGCTAAACTAGTTCAAGACCACCTGAGATGTTATGTGCTCGACCCTCTGATATGTAGGGTCTTACTCCCCTGTACCTCTACTGTATTCGGTTCACAACATTATAAAATTTACAGTATATTACAACTGGTTTGCATCTCTATCTATCTATCATCTATCAGGAGGAGAAAATACAAGTATCTAGAGAGGAAGGAACGCATCTTATTTATCTTTGTATCCCTATAGGCTTGCACAGTACCAACAAAAATATTCTCAATATTTCTAAATAATTTCATCTTTTTTATGTCTGTGAAGCATGGCATAGATATTTTAATTTCCATTTTGCACATCATGCAATGAGATTACGTTCCAAAATTGCAGAGTAAGTCAGAGCCATAGCCGGCATCAGAGAAGAGGCATCTTGAAAACAGGGCTAGAGCCTTCCTCCCTCCCAATGAATTGCAAAAATACTCTATTTTTATAGAGATATAAAAGTCATATTTCTTTTTTTAAAAATCACTGGTAAATTCCCCTGTTTCCGCAGGAAGAAGAGATATCCTGTGTCAGATAGGCATATGTTCTTAGGTGCTATCCAAAGAAGGTTTTGCCAAATTACTATATATTCTGGGTGCAAATAGACTTCCTGTCATTCGTATTATATCTTTTTTTAAACTACTTTATTGACGTATAAGTGGCATACATGAGAAGGCACATGTATAAAGTGTACAATCACAATTGATAAATTTTGATGCACACACACTCCTATTAAACTATACATCAGAACAGTGAACATATCTGTAGCAACCAAAAGTTTCATTACGCCCCTTTATAATCTATGCTACCCTGCTCTCATCCCCAAGCAATTTCAAGCATGTCCATTTTCTGTTCTTATAGTTTGCTTTTTCTAGAGTTTTACAAAAATTATATCATAAAATCTGTACTCTTGTGATGGGGGAGGGGAAATTTGGCTTCTTCCACTCAATATAATTATTTTGAGACTCACCTATGCTGTTATGCATATCAATAAAAATCCCTAAAATCACCCTTTGCTCTAACTTGCTATGATTTCATAGTGGGGGGGTGAGGATACCACATTTATCTTAAAATATTACCATCATCTACTCAGATTTATCATATTACCCTAACGCTCTCATTTTCTTAGACCATCAATCAGATCCCTTCAATTGTATTTTCCTTTGAGATATACATTTCTAGATTCAATCATGTGTCCTGGAAAAAGAAAGCTTTAAAAAGCTAGTCGTAAGAATTTAGAAAGGTAAAATCATTTTATGGTTTGGTTAAATCCATATGTCTTCTAAAGTTCTGTCAATGCCATTCTTGGTTGATCATATCACACAACATTAAATGGGGACTTTGCAGACTTCCTGTCTTCTACCTGATCTCAATATTTCTCTATTTTCTCTGTAATGTAACCCTATTTTCTACTTATTCATTTTATCCATCTATCTAGCAGTAAATTTTCCCCAAATGTTCCAAATAAGTTCACTCAAGAGAAACTTTCTCATGGCCACTAGTCATGATTTATATCTTCATTTGCATTATTTTTCACAAATTAGTCCTTTGGCAATACCATCCTATGGTCATTCATCCCTGAGACCCTCTTCTACTTGTCTTTGTCTTTCAGAAAAGAAGAAAGAGGATGATTCTAGTAAAATATATTCCTTTATCTGGAATGCCCTTTTCCTATCTCATTTTTACCAACCATTTTTTTCTAGATTCACTCTGAATTCTTTCCCCAGTTTTCCCAGATCCATACATTTCAAATTCATATGTTTTCCACATGTTCCCGTAGCAGTTCATTTGCACCACTATCATGCATTTAGTCTCATTAACTTTGGGGTAGGCATGGTATACATAAGGCATCTTCATGCTGCCTGAGAACTCTCAGATGACAGCTTTGAATCTTTGAAAATGCCCTGTACCCATGGGATAAATATTATCTCAATAGCTTTTGTGTCTTTTTCCTTTCTCTGAAAAGGTGCAGAAGGTTCTGTGGTTATCTTGTAAATTAGTAGGTCTGTTTCTGAGTCAATTTCTTTATTCTCCATCCAAACCCCTTCATCCTTTAAAGTGGCATATGATTAACATGTGGAGGTGGGAGAAGGGGGTGACAAAGTAGTAAGAAGTATTTGGATCTATGTAGGAGTAAAGACAGAAGAGGTTGTCAGCTTTGATAAAGAGAGATTCATTTCTAGCAGTTTTTCCCATTCTGTACAATCAAATTAAATAAGCAGTGATAATATTGTTTCTTCTGCTCACTGATATACTACTTTAAATTATCACTCATTACTGGGGCACCTGGGTGGTTCAGTCAGTTAAGCAACTCTTGACTTCGGCTCAGGTCATGATCTCACTGGTTCACAGGGTCAAGTCCCATGAGAGGCTATGTACTGAGCATAGAGCCTGCTTGGTATTCTCTCTTCTTCTGCCCCTCTCTCCCCACTTGTTCTCTCTCTTTCTCAAAATAAATATATAAACATTTAAAAAAAGTAAATAAACCATCACTCATCACTGACACATCATTTTATTAACCATCTCTCTCCACTTCTCCAACCCTTAGGGCTGCCTTTAAAAAAGATAGAGTGGATTTCCTCCCAAGGCTAGTAAATATAAATTTAAAGTTTACTGTATACAATGATTAAAAATGAATTCTATGGTTTGTAATTATCCACCTAACTGTCTTGTATTCTCACTTTTTAAAAAGAGAACTGCTTGGGTAAGTCACTTCACCTTTTGGGATTTCCATTTTTTCACCTGAGAAATGAAGTGATTTGAAGTGAATGATCTCTGAAGTTCTTTATTTCCAAGTCTTCATCAATCTGTGACTCTATAATGTGTGCCTTGCAGGAATTCTATAAGAATAAATGTTTGTGAAATAATTTAAGACTCAAGGATGAAAGGTTTTATGCGAGTGCCAGACCTATTTTCATTAAATGAAGCATGCCAGAGAAGTCTGCTGCACCTGGGGATTACTGCTTTCAGTGTCCCTAGCACTGCCTGTCCCCAACACATCGCAGGAAGGGGAAAAGGGAACAAGAATCTCACTAACAGAGCCAGAAATCACGAGGCATGGGTAGTACATATATTCCTGAAATTCAAACAAGGAAGTAGTAATCAGGCACACAAACACTAGTGCTTATAGAAAAGAGGACAGGATATTGCCTTGGTGGCCCCATTAAAGCCCATTCTCATGCCAGGAAAGAGGATTGGTGCCATTTCTTGGCATCTTCCCGTGCAGTGTATCTGCACTGACTTCCCCTTCGCACTGAACCTTTCCTTGCCTGACTCCTTATCAAAGCAAACCTATTTGATGACCTCATTTCAGCCATCCAAGTAACCGAAGTCATTACTGAATCATTGAGTTGGAAACCGAGACAACTTTAAATTATTAATTCATTTTTTTTCATATTTCTCAGACCAATAAGCTAAGCCTCAGAGCAGTCAGTGGACTATCGAAAATCACAATTTATACATAGTTATACCAGGGCTGAGTAGCAGACCTGTGACTCATAATCAATGCTGCTTTCATCACAGCTTATCTTATAAATTAATTCTAGTCTCAATACTAACTGATGGAGATGTAATGAATTGCCTGGCTGCATGTTGACAAGCTTTCGGTCCTTTACTCCAAAAGATTGAAAGAAGTGGATAATCTAACACTTGGTAAGGTCAATGGCAGAGATATTGTACACCAGCATGGAAAAGCCAGTATGAGCTCTACCACACCACCGAGAGAAGAGAAAGGAACCACAGTTATTAGACTTAGTCCATCAGTGGATTACTATTTTAATTCCCTCTAAGAATGGCAAGATTAGAATTAAAATCATGGCACTCCGAAAGAAAGTCATTTTTGTTTACAGTAGATAGAATATCGGGAATTTTAGGACAGGAGACATGTATGGAATATATTGGAGTTAGTTGTCTTGTGAGATAGCCTTTAGGTCTTTATTAAGTGTGTGAACTGATAACACAGTGATGTTATAAAATATAATCTCTGCTTCAGTAAGCGGCAGTGTGGGCCAGGATTTTGCACTCAGGTGATGCCGATGCTGCCAGTCTAAGGATCTCAGGTAGTGGTGGTCCACAATACCGCTCATGCATCAGGATCACCTGCAGAGCTCTGTTAAACACGGATTCCAGGGCCCTGCCCAGGAGTCGCTTCAGAGATTTGGATTCCGTCCATCCGGGCTGGAGCCTGAGAATTTGCACATCAAACAAGCTCCCAGGTAATGCTGGGCTGACTGATGAGGTCCATACTTTGAGTTCCACTGCTCTATACTCTGAAGCATGTCATGTGCAGTTTCATTTTCATTATAGACATCACCAGATGTTGAATAATGAAAAAAATAATAAATGCTTTTGTTTTAGGGGAAAGAAGGTAAAGGCTACCAAAATTTTAAAAGATTAAATTAAGTAACTAAACTGTGCTAAAATATAAAGATTCTATTAATCCACATTTCCTCTCATCTCAAGTGTCCCAAATTATGATAATTGTCCCAGAATTATCTTGCTGTTGGATACAGTCAACCCAAAAGGAGATGGTCAGCTTTCCTAATTCAGGCACTACCAGAAATTGTTTACTGCACAATTTTTAAGAAAATTTTGATAGAAGAAGTGGTTATGCTGGACACCTGTTTATATAATAAGTGTGCAATGGAAAACTTGGTGTGAATTAAAGCTGTGGAAAATCGACTATATTTAAATACTACGGGAGAATGCTCTTTTAAAGGATGGCTGAACACAACATTGTGACCACTTCTGTCAAGAATAAAGCAATCAAAGCCAAGGGTGAAGCGGGAAAGTTGAAGAATATTACACAAGAGTTCTTTTAACAGTTCAAACATTTACAGATTCCAGTTAGGTACCAATGGCCACTCTACGTTATGATTTATTGTCTTCAGTATTGAGTGGCCAGCCCCATGCACAGAGAGGTGATGAGGGACAGGGATTCTGCAGGCTCTGACAACCTGATTTTCTCATAAAATAGTTATTTTTTTCTTTTTCTGAGATTTTTTTTCTTTGCATCCTCGGGCAGAAAAATCATAGGCTTTCACATTAGGCAAATCTCAGTTCAAATCTTCACACAGTTAATTATTACAGGATGACTTCTCTAAGTCTGCTGCAAAATGACACTAAAAATACTGCCTTGGCAAGATTGATAGGAGGATTAAAGACAATATAAGTTAAGTAGACTTTGAAGACAGCAGCCATTTTCTGTGAAGGAACAGTATTTTCATAAGCTTCCCTTCAATCAAATATTCAATGATCATGCAAAATTGGCTCTTGTTAGTTTATAAATATCGACACAAAAGATAGTAGATGGGTAGTAACTATTTATAAGATGTGTGTGTATTTCTGAATGCATACTTACTTAACATCATTCATAAGTATGTTTGCAATTTCTAACTCACATTAAACGATTTTAACTCTAAACAGACAGTAATTTAAAAAAAAAACAGATAATAGAGGTGTCTGGGTGGCTCAGTCGGTTAAGTGTCCAACTCCAGCTCAGGTCATGATCTCACAGTTCGTGGGTTCGAGCCCAGCATCGGGCTCTGTGCTCACAGCTAGCTCAGAGCCTGAGCCTGTTTCATATTCTGTGTCTCCCTCTCTCTCTGACCCTTCCCTGCTCACACTGTCTCTCTCACTCTCTCATAAGTAAATAAAACATTGGGGAAAAAATTAAAAAAACAGATAATAATTATTTTTTATAATAACAGAAAAAGGTTCTGAATATTTATTAACTAAATCAAAGTTTAATATACTACGAGGTATTAAATAGACTAAATTTATGAAATAGCTCAGAGAAACTATAGAAAAATAATGATTAAATATTAAAGGATATATAAATTTGATATATAAATTTGGTTCTTCAACCAAAAGAACTTCTGTAGGCAGATGGACAATATTAAAAAAGAGAGAGAACAAATAAAAATGAAAAGAGAAGCAAAGTAATCATGTGGTAGTGCAGGATGTGAACAAGGAACAAGCTATAATCAACACGGGAGGCATAAGAAGGAACACGTGTGAGACATAAAATTGTAATTTACACGTTGGGAATAAGAATTACTAAAGCAATTCATAAATGCAATGAATGCTATCACGATGAAAAGATTTTTCTCAACCTGCTGAATGAGAGATATCTACTCTACTTGCAGATGAAGGAAATTCAAATTTGAGAACAAAAAAATTTACAAAATTTCACACAAAAGCACAATTCAACAATACGGGAGATGACGATGAGTGCCAATATTAAACCTGTAATCTATATGTTCCTTCTCACTGAATTCCAATCATATCTTATATAAATATGATTATTAGTTGTCTTTACAATGACTGATTAAATACATTAAAATGTGTTGCTATCTTATTACAAATCATTAGAATCTGTAAAAACAGTAAGTTCTACCTGGGTATGGATAGTAGTGATTCTTCCTTGTTTTATGGAGACCAACTGATCCACCACTTAATTAGTAAAAATAACTTTTCAGAGTTTCAGAGTCCAATATTATGGAGAGTATTAAACAAATAAATTTTAGAGCATCCTTAAAACCATGTCTTTCCCAGAATAAGTATATTTTAAATTGTTCTGCTTTTATTATCATTTAGTTAATATTAGTCTTCTGGAAATTTCCACCTTAATCTGGCCTTGCTCCTTTTGATCTCATCCCATTATGGCATCAGTATAATTCTGTCTTCAACATGCGCAAGCTTGCATCAGACTGATAGCCACCCATGTTTTTTAAAGTCAGAGATTTGGGCAAAGCCTATGTATTGGGAGAAAAGACAGGTACCTTTGACTTTGTGAAACACCTACATTTCCACTACACTAATACCATAAAGTCCTTTAGTCCCTCAAACATTTAATGACATTCTTACAGGATATGTTGGACTTCACTGGATTTTTGATCAGAGCTTTGAAATAATAAGTCATCTTCAACAACTCATATTCACATTTATACAATCATCCATACTTATGAGTGTTCATTACATGCATCGATTCTGTTTGACCCATTCCATGGTCATTAACACGATTGAATAATAATCATTAAACAGAGGCCAAAAAGTCAATTGCTTATATGAAGAAAGGATGCACTGTAAACTATAAATCACTTACCCATTATAGAACTTGGGGTTTTCATAAAATAGATTTTCTTAAATCAAATCGACATATTTGTTGAGCAGCTAAACTATGCTAAATGAGGCAAATCAATCAATATTGACTGGAGAGATCCACCCTTCCAACTGGGGGACATGGAAATGCTATTGATGGGGACCTTTAAAAAATACAAAAAGTATTGTTTCATGTTTTATCAGGTCAACCAAACACTGAATTCTTCCCTGTGAAATTTCTTATGAGATGACAAGGCATCCATGATCCTGAGTTTTCTCTTGATAATATTGTAACCTAATATGCCCACTCAAAAAATTATTTTGATTTTGAAACACACACAATTATTACATTCTCAATTTATTGCAGCCCATTGGGATACGTATTGTAAAATAACATTTATATTTTAGCCAAGGAGTTACATCAATCTGCTCTGTATATTATACACTTTATCTGAGATTTAACTTCATAAGAGGCTACCATATAACAGTTCCATTGACAGTAGAAATACATAGACATTATACCTGACACTTGTCTTAGATGCTTAACTCATTAATAATGGAGCTGAAAGAAACGATAGGTCACACAACAGCAGGCTAATTCTTTTTAGATAATTGTGACTTTTTCATTTCCCTTACCCCCTTTCTCTTTAGAATCATTATGTGGGCTTTGAAGCAAGATAGACCCGGATTTGAATCCAGGCTCTGCCATCTAGTGGCTATGAGATCGTAAGAAAGTAATGTATCCTCTTGGATCCTCAATTTCCTCTAGAAATGTTTAACAACTAATACTGCCCGCCCAGGACTTCTGTGAGGGTTAAGTAAAACAGTATAGGCAAAGTTCCTGGCTCTTGGTAAGGGTCCTGCCAATGTTACTTCTTATGATTAACATCATTCACAAATGCAGTATTACATCACTACATAAGGACAAGCATAGAGGGGGACCGGGAAGGCCATAGGAGTAGGTGAGTAAGTGACAGAAGTAGAATTGATGGCAGTTTTCATGTCTCCCATTCCAATGCTTTAAATACTAGGCTGTTCATTTGTAAGGAGACTTGTCCTGAGAAAGAAGTGAACGTGGCTTCTCCTTTCCCCTCCAAAGTTGCCGTTCTTCCCTGCTATTCCCCACTGAAGTAACCCACACAAAAGAAAGAGATGGTGAATATTTGTGGTTTCAGTTTATTTGAAAATGTTGATCTTTTTATTAAAATATATTCTTCTAGTATGAGAGTCTGCAAACTCCAGCCCAAAGGCCAAATCTAGACTCATGTTTTTTATACAGACTATGAGCTAAGAATGAGGTTTTCCTTTTTCAACTGTTGAAGTCAAGTCAAAAGAAAAGTAGTAAGCTATAGTGTGTGAAAAATTGTATGAAATTTAAATGTTAGTGTCCCTAATTAAAGTTATTAGAATATGGCCGCACACATAATTTACACATTGCCTGTGGCTACTGTCATGTGCCAACAGCAGACTGAGTAGTTATGACACAGACCATATGTTGCATGCTCACTGCTTTGCACAGCTGCTTGGCTCACTATAAATCACAATTATTACTCTACAAAATTTCTGGTGCTACGCATATTGCTGTACCACAACATTTGTTTTATTACTATTGTATGTGATAAAAAAAATAAGAAAAGAAAAAATTAGACTTTGAATAATTCAGTCTTTTTCTTTTTAGAGGGGAGGGGAGGGGCAGAGAGGGAGAATCTTAGGCAGGTGCCACACTCAGTACAGAGACCAATGCAGGACTCAATCTCACAACCCTGACATCATGACCTAAGCCAAAATCAAGAGTCAGACACTTAACTGACTGAGCCGCCAGGCACCCCTGAATAACTCAGTCTTAAGGTACAATGACGTTTGGATTATTTGGTTATCAAATTAGATGCCAAAGTAACACTATAACAATGCTAAAAAGTATTGATATTTTTAGATTATGCACTTAACACATCGCCCACTCATGGGAAAGCAATAATCAGAAAAAAGAGAAATTTAAATAAAATATCTCATTACAACAGAATTTCTTCACAAAAATTTAAAAAATGAGGCTGCAACTAAATATTTGAGTGGCTCATTTATTAGGTAATCAAGAGAACACATTTACCAATGTTGACTTATCATTTGAGAAAATGTTAGCCAGAGAAAGTAGTTAACATTGTCAACTACCTGCCAAGAACAATTGCTCAAAGAGTTGAAAACATGGAGAGCAAACAGTCAATTAAAAACAAGGCAAATTATCTCAAGTGGTTTTCCTTGGCTCTTGATTAGTCAAACTATATTGACAATACTAGTTGGTGGTTGCTTCTTAGTAAGTCAATGATGAGTTTGAAGTGACTGAAAAATTATCCATATGAGTAACCTGTGTGGAGCAAATACAGGTGAGAATATTTTCAAAGAAGGTGAGTAAACACTCTTCTACAACAACCTGAAGTGGAATCTGCTAAGATGTGTTATAACTGATGGAGGGAAAAATATGTATGGAATAGAAAAAAAGGCTCACCCTTGCCAACCCTGCAAATTCACAAAGCTTGTGAAGATTAAGTTGTTTCAAGCCTGTGGTTGTTTATTATATTATTTATCTACAGGTCCTTTGCAGAAAGTATTTGGCTCTATGTTATTGAACCAGTAGTGTCAACAGTGAACTTTATTCATTCTTGTGGATTTAACCATTGTTGCCTAGATGGTTTTGAACTTAGGACCAATAATTTAATGTTTTTTCCTGAGAAGAACTAATGTCAGTCACTATTATCAAACATTGAACAGCTTTGACCTTAGCTTTTGTTGTGGACTTGATAACGTTCCTTAATGAACAGGCAGAGTGCTTCCATTTGAAACGTGTACTTCAGCAGAGTCATTTTCACAACATTGCTGATTGAATCACAAAGTAATATCAAAGTAATAGAAGTTAAAACAATAAGCTAGTTCATTTTACACAAATCGGTAGTGGGCTAAACCACAGTTCTGAACTAAAACTAAACTTACCACAGCATTTGTCTTACCTTCATGAATGTGCAAGGGAAATGCACATATTTTATACTTTTATGTAATAAAATTACATTATAATTATATCATATATTTTATAATTTTATAATATGGTGCAAATGAGGAGCTTCTATAAAATCTTCAATTGGGTATGATTCCTCTGCAATGTAATGATGTATTTAAAAAGCAGGTATCAAGACGAGAATCTAATAGAATCCATCAATTCTTTCCAAGGGATTAAATATAGTTGATTAAAATAACATGGTTGTGGATGGTTATCAGTATCAGTTCCTCGCTTTGGGAAAAGGCACCTCATAGATGAAATATACACAAAATCTCACAACAGATCAACATTGACAGATGGACATTTGCAATCAGTTTTGATGACCGAGAACACTAAATTTGAAACCGCACAGTCACAACTTAGTGACTTAAAATAACACTCATGTATTATCTCACAGCTTTTTAAGTCAGAAGTCTGAGTTACACCATAGTTCACCTGGATGGATTTGTCTGCAGATCTCACAGGCCAAAATCAAGGTGTCAGCAAAGCTGTGTTCCTTTCTGGAAACTCTGGGAATGATTCCACTTCTAAGCTCATTTAGATTGCTAGACAATTGCAGTTCCTATGGGTGTAGAACTAGAGCCCTCATTTCCTTTATGACTGTCAGCCAGGGGCCAGTCTGGGGCTCCTTGATACTCCCCACATTCTTTCTCATGCTTTCCATGTGGCCCCTCCACCAACCACAGGTCAGCTCCCTCTCACGCTTCCAATCTCTACTTCTCCCTCCCTGCATCTCTCTGACTTCAGCCTAAAAGCTTCCTCTCTGCTTTTAAGAGCTCACTTAAGGGGTGTCTTGGTGTCTCAGTCAGTTGGGCATTGGACTCTTGACTTAGCTCAGGTCATGATCTCCGGATCTTATGGTTGATGAGTTTGAGCCTTGTGTTGGGCTCCATGCTGACCGTGTGGAACCTGCTTGGGATTCTCTCTCTCCTCTCTCTGACTCTCTCTCTCTCTTTTTCTCAAAAATAAATAAATAAACTTTAAAAAAAAAGAGCTCATATAATTAGAATAGGCCCACCTGAATAAACTAAGCTGTTATCCCTATATTAACATCCATAAGCTCAATTATATCTGCAACTTCCTGTTTGCTATATAGCATAGTTAAAGGACACAAGGATTAGGGTGTGGTCATATTTGTAGGGTTACTTATTATTCTGCCTACCATATCCAATTGATTAAAATGTTATTACCCCAACAAAAAATTCATTCTTTTCATTAGTAGCTTCATGTTATAAAAATTATATATTATTAATATTATTATTAATTTTGAAATATGTTAATTAAAAATGTATGGGAATATGTATTCCTCTCTTGTTATACAAATACCTGACTAATATTCTCAATTTTGCCTTTTGGCCCGTAAGCATAAAAGATTTATTCTCTGGCCCATTACAGAAAACTTTGCTGATTTATGTTATGGTAGAAAAATAGGTTGGTGCAGACTTTCTGGATGGAAGTTTAACAAAATGTTTCACAAACGAAAATGAGAAAGAACAAACAAAACAAATTGAAATAAGAACTGTGCCAGGAATTATATTACCAGAAACATTTTCGAGGAAACAAAGTTTGTGGGCACTCAAGTTGAGCAATAGTTTCTGCTTCTTCAGCATCATTTACAAAGGCAGAAATTTGTAGTTAAGCCAAGTATGTCCCAATGGGGGATGGTTCAATAAATTCGAGTAAATCAATTTATCACTAAAATTATATTATAATAAATGTAAATGGTAGTTATTTTTATTGCCATTGATTATATACATTTTAATATTTTTAATAATGTATATTTAGTATATTTTAAAGAGATAACTGTAATTAAAAGTTGTTTTATGAAACAAATTGACTTAATTGGGGGGAATATTAAAGAAGCAGTAAAAAGAGACGTTGGTCTAATGTAGGGAATCCTGAAATAGAGCTGGATACATATTGTTTAGGGGTATGGAGAAATCTCAAGAAATGATGGCAGGGATCTCTTCTTGGCCTTTTGGCTAAGATCAAGTGAAGAAATGATGGTGGTTGTGCCTCAGGAGGGAGCCTGGAAGCAGGAAGATGTGAGGCAGGGATTCTCGCTTTTCATCACAAGGTCTATGCACTATGTGATTTTGCTTTGATAAAAGTGAAAAAATATGGAATTACACATATGCATATGTGTGTGGTTTATTTCTGAAAAGAAATATGTGCTAGAGGCTGTCTTGTCACCAGGGAACCCTCATACTCCACAAAACAAAAAATGACTGAGAAATTCAGAGTAGAACTAGTTGCTAAGGTTGCTCCCTCTGACCAAACAGGCCAGAGTTTAAATGAATGAAATGTAAATTGGACGAAATCACAAAAGACCTGAAAATAATATTTTGTAGGTCATGTTTTTCCTTTTTTTAAAAATTTAAATTAATTTTAAAAATTATTTTGGAGAGAGGCAGAGAGGTGGGGGTAGAGGGTCAGAGGGAGAGACAAAGAGAGAGGAGAGACAGAATCTCAAGCAGGCTCCATGCTCAGCGCGAAGCCTGACACAGGCCTCCATCCCAACACCCCCTAGGATCAGGACCTGAGCTGAAATTAAGAGTCAGACGCTCAACCAATCGTGCCACCCAGGCACCCCGCCCACGTTTTTCCTTTAGAGTCTCACATTCTAATGTCCTACTTCTACATTCATTTCCTGAAGAGAAGCCCTTTGAATTCTGCTGGTGATAGAAACCCCTCCTTCCCACCAAGAGAAGGGAAATCGTTAAGCAAAGGCCTTTTTTCTCCCGGGGCAAAGCTGACATAGGCAGTGGAATATTTTCCCTGGATACACGGATAGGCAAAATAAGAAAAGTCAATAGATAATTTTTTATAACAAGGAAATATCCAAGATATGCTAAGAACACAGAAAGACAGAGCAGTCCAAATAGCAGAATCAAGAGAGGCTTTGCAGCAGACAGGACTGCTTTCAAATTCCTAATCCTCAGAATCTCAGTTCTAATCTTTTTTTTTTTTCCTAGGAGAGAGAGAGACAGCGTGAGCAGGGGAGGGTCAGAGAGAGAGGGAGTCACAGGTTGAAACAGGCTCCAGCTCTGAGCTGGCAGTCAGCACAGAGCCCGACGCGGGGCTCGAACCCACGAACCGCGAGATCATGACCTAAGCGAAAGTCGGACGCTTAACCGACTAAGCCACCCAGGCGCCCCTCAGTTCTAATATCAGTAATAGTGAGGAAGAGATATCTATGTCACAAGATTCCTTAGTAATTAAATGAAATAATGACTATAACAAGCATAATATTTAGCTTACAATAAACATTCAACAAAGCTAAGTTTCTCTGCCTGTTATTGTAAATTTCTCCCCCCCTCCACAAACTGTATTTTTTTGAGCGTCTATAATCATATGAATAATATCTAAACATATCTGTATATTTAGGTACAGCTTTTAAATATATGTAAATTAATTTAAGTTAATTATCTCTGTTTTACTTTCAAGTAATTATGTACCTCTTTTCACTTTAGCTATTTTGAAAGCAGGAAGCACATCTAATAAATCTTGTATAACTCCATATAATATGCATCCTGCTTCTATTAATGTATTTGAATATTTACATTCAGTATTCCACTTAATCCATACAATAGCGTGCAAGGCATGAGCTGTTCTTATCCCATTGTTACAGATGAGAAGGCTAAAGTGTACAGTGGTTAAATAAGTTGGCCAAGCTAACTCCATTCAAAGGTGACAGAGTAGGGATTTGAGGGACTTGAATGGATATATCTGTGTCCAGAGTCCAGATATCTGTTACGATGTATTGCCATCACCCAGAAATATCATTGTCATTGCTTTTATGCTTATCTTTGTAAGTGCATTCATGAGGTACACTATCTGTTTTTAGCATACATATCCACATTGACTCTATTACCACATCGTTTCTATTTGCACTTGTGGGTGACTCACGAATACTTTCATTTTCTACCATCCCTCTCCATAGTAGCCTGGTCCAGGCTGCTCTTGTCATGGCTTAAACAACTGTTTCAGCCTCCTGAAGGGTCACCCAGTCTTCACTCTTACACCTTCTAGCTCCTTCTCTATAGAATATAGCAGCATGGCTATATTCTAAAACCCAATCTGTTCTTGGAGCACTTCAGTAACTCCACACTGCGCTGAGGAAAATGCTTCACTCTCTAACTCTCCCTACAGTATAAGCTCCATGAATGTAGCAGCCCCATACAGCTTGTATAGGAGAGTTTCACACATTTTGGTGATTCACAAAGGCTTCGTTGGGTTAGCGTGTTGAAGGAAACTAGTTTCCAGGCTTCTTTGTATTCATGTACCCATTCACTCTACCAGCTTCATCTTTGCCATCACTGCCCTTGAATATACACTCCAGCGATAATAAACTTTGTTTAGCTTCTGAAAGTGATCAAAAAGAGAAACAGGTATCAGAAACGCACAACCCTGAGGATGAGCAAGGTAAACTCCAAGATACAGACAATCTGATAATATGAGGAGAGGGGAGGCTGGTGACAGAGCAGCTAGAAGGGCCAAACAGATGCTTCAGAACCACAGCCGAAAAGGACAATGGACATAAGGCAAACGGGAGCGTAGACTCATGACACCAACCACAAGGACTAAACCTAAAGCTCAAAAGTAATTTGTTATGTCTTCTCTGTAGTGAAGTTTAAGTTTCTCCTATCTTGCTTAGTTTTTTTTTTCTAATCTTTTATTTATTTCTAGGAGAGAGAGAGAGAGAGAGAGACAGCGTGAGCAGGGGAGGGTCAGAGAGAGAGGGAGTCACAGACTGAAACAGGCTCCAGGCTCTGAGCTGACAGCACAGAGCCCGACGTGGGGCTCGAACCCACAAACCGCGAGATCATGACCTACGCGAAAGTCGGACGCTTAACCGACTAAGCCACCCAGGCGCCCCTTGCTTAGTTTTTTATATTTCTCTCACTTTGAGAGAGTCATTCTGGGATGAATGAAGTATCTATTATGCTATTGTATATTTATTATATGTTAAGTATCTTCCTAGGAACTGAAGGTACAAGAGCAGAAGGTAATAGGCATTGTGTTGTGAAGACTGCAGGCTATGTAGGGGGGAGACTGAGATTATTTAAATACAACATGATAAACATTGCCCTAAATTTCATAGCTGCTCAGCAAAGGGGAGGCACTTTGCCAAAGACATAGGCTCACTGAAAGGGTTCACCGCAGTCTCTATAAATGCCTGTTGATTTCACCTGTACCAATAAGATAACTAAATCTCCAGATGTTTAGTCTATGAGTTTTCTGGAGCTGTGTTGTAGATGTCTAAGTGTGAATGGCCATAGGTAGCTTTCTTATGAATATTAATTCCTTTTGTTTACACTGATGTTCCTGGCTAAAAGGCTGAAATTTTCCCAAAGGTCACAGTGGAATTCCTCACCTCCTCTGACAGACTGAAGACCAAATGTTTTGAATGTCAAGCACCCTTACAAACAGTCTGAGTTTATCTGTTGTCTAATGCCATTTCACTTATATTTTTTCTGAAGAAATCTGTTTTCCTCAGCAAGAAAAGTCTGTTTGGAATTATGGCATATGCAAGTGCTACGTTAGGGGTCAAGCCCTTCTGTTTTTCTCCCCTGGATTGTGACACCATTCGGGATTGGGACCAGGGGGAGTCAGCACAGAGGGGTTACAATCAGAAGAGTGAAGCCACTCAGTCTTTCCTATTGAGATTAAATCTTGACTCAAACCCACCCAAATCTTTTCAGCCATAGGCAGCATTGGGTATGAAGAGTGCGGATTTATTCAGAAATCACAGCTGCAAGCTATTGGGAGCGGTGGTGTACCCAGTGTGGGGAGAAAGCAGGGTGGTGGGATCACGCCACCTAATGTGTAGGCAGTAGTGGCATTGGCTGTAGAAAATGTAAAGAAATGATTAAACTGAGTAAAATATGGTCTCCTTTTTTTTTTTTTTTAATTATCCCATGCACTGTCATTTTAACAATGCCAGTCATATAATCCTCCTCCACGCTGGGTTAGACCATACTCTATGTGACCCTTCTGCCTCCCCACAAAGTCCCCTTCTCTGTACTTACATGTCTCCTCTCTCCCTGATCCTAAGAGAGCAGGGCAACCATTACCAGAGCTGAGGAGTGTGGTTCTCTTCTGTTGCTGTTGGTAATGGTGTCAGTGTTGGTATCTGATGACGCAGCAATAAATGTGTTGTTCTAACACGGGGCGGCGTCCCTAACGCTTTCCATTAGAACAGCTCTTCTACGGTGAATCTGATGCTCGCTTCCACTCAACAATTGGCTTCATAAAATTCTTTTTTTTTCCAGGATCCGATGAGAGAACTGCCTTGTCAGGAAACAGGATGCAATTTCACGGTCAGGCCTGAACTTAATGAGCAACTCGTCCTTTAGGAGCAGATTCTCCGCGGGTGTAGGAACACCACTGAAGTCCCAGGTGGGTCACCACTCGACTGGATGATGAGCACGTGCGTTTTGGAAAACATGCAACATAACAAATAATTTGAGAGAAGTATACTACCGAGTTCGTCCAGAAGAGAGAGAGATGTTTTTCAGAAGGAATTTCAAGAAAGCGCTGCTAGGAACATTTGGGGGGAAAAGATACTACTACCAGGAGGAAGGGAAGAGGGAAGGCCAACAGAAATGAAGGAGGGCAAAAATGGAGGAAATCCTTCGGATGTTTCTGGAGCGAACTGATTGACCTGTATTACACTTGGATTTAAGAAAAAAATTACAAGATGATTTCAAGAGGCGACTGGGTGGCTCAGTCAGTTAAGCATCTGACTTCAGCCCAGGTCGTGATCTCACAGTTTGCAGGTTTGAGCCCCGCATGGAGCTCTGTGCTGAAAGCTCAGAGCCTGGAGCCTGCTTCAGATTCTGGGTCTCCCTTTCTCTCTCTGCCCCTCCCCTACTTGTGCGCTCTCTCTCTCTCTTAAAAACAAAGGTTAAAATAATTTTTAAAGATAATTTTAAAAAAAAGTGATTTACTTCTTCCCAAATTAGAAAATTTTATTTAAATAATTGAAAATGGAAGGTATACATAGCCACATGTCATCTTAGTGCCTTGTCCCATAAGTGTCAGCACTGAGCTGCCTTTTGGCAAGCGGTCTTTCATTTTCAGTCCAGCTATTCCCCTGTGGCCACAATATTCCGAGTATTTTTCCAGCCTCCCCAGCTTTCTTTGGACCAACACCAAAGCTCGCATTCTCCTGTGTGCTGGACCCCACCTAACCCTCAGTGACTCTGTTTGATACTGTGGTAAGAGTACACAGGAAAGCAAGGCCGACGGGTGAGCAGGGAATGGACTGTTAAAATGTGGCAGACCTCACAAAGGAACCCCCTGGAAGCAACTTCCAGAAGATGGTGGAATCGTAGCATAAGGACAAGGTAGGTATCACCTAGCTCAATTGTATTACGTTGTAACAGTTCACAGATGTGAATCTAAGACATCTGGACATGGAATCTTTCACCAAAGTGATACAGTGGTGAAGCAGAAGGAGAACCTGAGGAGAGGTTAAGACAGAAGTAGCACCTCGATTGCTTCAAATCTTCTCTAAAACTTAATCTTAAATTCCACCATAGGAAAATACAAGTTCTGGCAATAATTCAGTACTGATGGTTTATTTATAAATGTATACTAGTGGATGTCTACACTTCTTTGTTCCTCTTTTGATTACATAGAGTGACTATCTTACAATGGCAATGAGAATGGTGTTTCTTTTCGGTGTTAAGCACGCAGGGTGCAACAACAGGCCAATGACACTGAACCTGTAAGTGACATTTGATGCACGATCTTCTATATGATGAATTTTAGGTTATCAGGGATGCAAATCCTATCTAAACGTCCTTTAACTCTTTTTAACGTTTATTTATTTTGAGAGAGAAAGAGATGGGGGCGGGAGGGGGGGTTGGGCAGGGCAGGGAGAGGAGGAGAGAGAGAATCCCAAGCAGGCTCCACAGTGTCAGCCCAAAGCTCGATGTGGGGTTCAATCCCATGAACCCTGAGGTCATGACCTGAGTAGAAATCAAGAGTCAGATGCTTAACCGATTGAGCCACCCAGGCACCACTCTCATAACTTTTATTAAGTCAAGATGTTTGATTATACTGCTCAGTCATTACCAGTCAGTCATTTCCTACTTTTACAGAAATAGTGATCAGAGATAGCGGATTCTTCTGAAAAATAATACTCACATATTTGTACCCTATTGAAATAAAGGTAATTTTTAAAATACCAAATATCACTGGGGTGCCTGGGTGGCTCAGGCCATTAAGCATCTGGCTCTTGATTTCCACTCAGGTCACCATCTTAAAGTTCATGGGTTCGAGCCCTGCATCAGGCTCTGTGCTGACAGCTTGAAGCCTGGAGCCTGCTTCGGATTCTGTGTCTCCTTCTCTCTCTGCCCCTCCCTTGCTCGTGCTCTGCCTCTGTCTCTCAAAAATAAATAAACATTTAAAAAAATTTAAAAAATATATATTTATCAAATACCTTTGGACTTCCCCTGTGTAGTATTATCCAGCTTTTGACATAAATGGATTAAAATCAGAAAAACAATTCCTTTGTCAGATTATGAGTTTATTTTCCATCCAGAAAGTATGGTCTCCAGAAACTAATTTGCTCCAGCAGAAAAACTTAACACCCAAGGTTAATGTCAGCTGCCCAACATCCAAACGTGCCTGCCATTCCATTATGCTTCTTCCTAAGGAAACTTTTGTTAACAAACAAAACAAAACAAACTGACAAAGTAAACCTCACATAAACTCCCCCACGACAATGTTCTCGGAGAGGAGGCTGGCCCCATTGCCAGCCCCACAGGGAGTCCAGATTGGTCTAAACCACTTACTGCACTACTGAGCCTCTCACCAGTGATTGATTCAGACGTGGGTCTGAGAAATGAGACTTATGAGGAAATCTGTGGGGGTTCCTCTGGGGAAGGTTTCTTCCCTTTTAGAAGAGACACACAGAAAAGAGGCCCTTCCTTCCTCCCCAGGATCTTGTGTCGCGTGGTTGTGTGGCCTGTGAACAAAACAAAGCTCACGCTCAGGGGATGAGCAAAGCAGGAGGAGGAGGAGGACTTAGGTTCTTAATGACACCCTCGAACCTCTAAATTAACAAGCTGTATAACTCTCATGCTTCTGGATATTGTGTTATGTTAGATAAGAAACGTCCTTATTGTTTAAACCGGTTGCAGCTGGAAACATCCAAAATGATAAAGACCAACATTGCCTCTAAAGTGTATCTCTCAGAGGTGCCCTTGCTGGATACAACAGGTCTGAGAGGTCAGACTCCTTCAAGCCATCACAGAAGAAGCTCAAAGGCATTCTCCCAAAGCCCCAAAACCAACACTGCTTGAGTCGGCTGTAGGAGAAGGAGATCTGTGTGAAACTGTATTATTCAGCCTCTCTTGCAACTAAATTCTAATCTAAGGATGTAAGAGGAAGGCATGTATACCATTTCAGACTGAGCCATAAACACCTCCCCAGAGGTTTTCCTCCAGGCTCTTTCCCCCTTTCAGCTGATGGCTAGGAAATGACCTCCCTCGGGGATGCCCTTGGAAGCCAGGGGCTGAAGCTGGATGAATGACTTGTGGAACTGAGGTCTACCTTTCCCTGCTAAAACAGGAATACCCACAATGGACTGTTCATCTTGACAAGATATAAACTTTTATTGTTTTACACCGCTAAAATTTAGGCTTATTTGTTGCGATCCAGTAGTATTATAGCATTAGTTAATACAACAGGGTGATAGAGCTTTGGTGAATGTTGACATGAATGAATTGACAAGTGGGTAAAGAACATAATCCAAGTTCATAAATAAGGAAAAGGGATCAGAGAGTTAGGTGTCTTGCTCAAAACACCCAGGAAGTAACATGTGGGGCTGGCCTAGAACTCAGCTATTCTGTGTCCAAATTCATGTTCTTCTGGTGTCCTGTCCTACAAAAGGCCAAGTGGATAAATTCCAATTTGGTTCCAAGTCTTGAAAACTGATATTGACCAATATCTTTCTGATATCAGAAAAGACAAATCCTATATGAACTAAACAATACAGATATTTGTGTTGTTACTGATTGGCCTCTATCAACTTTATATTAAGTTTTATTTTAAATCAGTTGACTAGAATTATCATGTGATTGACATCCACTGATATTTTAGTGCAAATTAATATCCCGTAGGATAATCTAGAATATTGCTAACACTCTCCTTCTTTTGAACATACACTTTCTCTTTCTAATGAACCCATAATAATATTTGACCTTAGCTTTTTATAGTATCAAAATTAAGGAACCATGCTTTTCTTCTTTCCTTTAATTTTCCTCCCAAAAATGTTTTTATGGTGGGAAAGTAATTTAAAGATCACCCACTGAGCCAATTTGTCACTGTTGAAGTGAAAAGTAAGGAGGTTAAAGGTAAGCATGGGAAGAGACTTCAAGGATCCATGTGACAATAGATTAGAGTTGAAGACATACATATAAATCCATGTTTAGCTTAATATAGATACAAAGGGCTAAATAAAAAACTATTTATAGATACACACAGGCATAGATTAGTATACAAATAGTCCCCAACTTGCAGTGGCTCGACATAAAATTTTTCAACTTTATAATGTTGTGCAAGCATTCAATAGAAACCACACTTTGAATTTTGCAAGCCACATGCAGTAAATAATCTCTCGCGATGCTGGGCAGTGACACTAAGCTTAGATTCCAGTTAGCCGTGCAGTCGGGAGGGTAAGCAACCCATACACTTTCAACCATTCTATGTTTAACTTTCAATACTGTATTCAGTAAATTACATGAGATATTCAACTCCTTATTATAAAATAGGCTTTCCTTAACAACCCAGAAAATTAATAGGCAACCAACGGAATGGGAAAAGATAGTTGCAAATGACATATCAGATAAAGGGTTAATATCCAGAATCTATAAGGAACTCACCAAACTACACGCCCGAAAAACAAACAACCCAGTGAAGAAATGGGCAGAAGACATGAACAGACACTTCTCCAAAGAGGACATCCAGATGGCCAACAGACACATGAAACGATGCTCAGCATCCCTCCTCATCAGGGAAATACAAATCAAAACCACACTGAGATACCACCTCACGCCAGTCAGAGTGGCTAAAATGAGCAAATCAGAGAACTCTAGATGCTGGCGAGGATGTGGAGAAACGGGCACCCTCCTACACTGTTGGTGGGAATGTAAACTGGTACAGCCCCTCTGGAAAACAGTGTGGAGGTTCCTCAGGAAACTAACAATAGAACTCCCTTATGACCCAGCAATAGCACTGCTAGGAATTTACCCAAGGGATACAGAAATGCTGAGGCATAGGAGCACATGTACCCCAATGTTCATAGCAGCACTCTCCACAATAGCTAAAACATGGAAAGAGCCTAAGTGTCCATCAACAGATGAATGGATCAAGAAGATGTGGTTTATCTATACCATGGAATACTACATGGCAATGAGAAACAATGACATCTGGCCATGTGTAGCAACATGGATGGACCTTGAGGGTGTTATGCTGAGCGAAATAAGTCAGGCAGAGAAGGACAAATATCATATGTTTGCACATATAGGAGGATTAGGAGGAACTTGACGGAGGAACAAGGGGGAGAAGAAGGGGGGAAATGGTGGGGGAAAGGGAGAGAGGCAAACCATGAGAGACTCTTGAATGCTGACAAAAACTGAGGACTGATGGATGTGGGGGGGCGGGGGGATGGGCATGGAGGAGGACACTTGTGGGGATGAGCACTGAGTGTTATGTGGAAACTAATTTGACAATAAACTATTTGTTAAAAAAAAAATAGGCTTTCCTTTAAATGACTTTGACCAACCACGGGCCAACTTAAATGCTTTAAATATGTTTAAGGTAAGCTAGACTAAGCTATGATTTTGGTAGTTTAGGAGTATTAAATGCATTTTGAACTTGCAATATTTTCAACTTAGCATGGATTTATTAGGACATCCATCACTCCACCATAAGCTGAGGAAGATCTGCACCCCCATGTATTTGCACACCCATGTATTTCCTTGTTGTCAGTTGAGAAGGCTTAGAAGTGATGACACCCCAACAGCAAGCAGCACACTTAGCACTCAGATCTTTGTTTCTAATACGATTGTCTAGTAACACAAACCAGGGCTGACCCTCAGACAGGAAAGATACAAGACAAACCTGGAATATCTTTTAGTGCTAGAAAGTAAAGAATGCTTTTATTTAAAGGACCCAATAATAATGAGATATGTTAAAGGGAGACAGAAACCAATGGACAGAGCACTCAATGGCCAAACCTGAAACAATGTGAGCAACAAAGTAAACAAAGTAGTATTGAATTATAACCCAAGCACAATAGAAATATTTATAAATATCCCTAAGCCCATACTGATATAAAAGCATTGAATAGATGGAATGGAATGGAATGAAATAGAACAGACTAGAATAGAATAGAAAGAATAGAAATCTCATATAGAAGCATAGGCTGGGTGGAGAACCATCAGGAATATTATGGAAGCTATTGGCCTGGGGGTGGGGGGTGGGGTGCTGCAAACAGACTGATCATCAAGGTCAATTTCAATTTTAAAGGCTGGAATTTTTTCTTTAATCTTATTTTTTTTTAATGTTTTATTTATTTTTGAGAGACAGAAAGAAACAGAGCACAAGCAAGGGAGGGGCAGAGAGAGAGGGACACAGAATTCGAAGCAAGCTCCAGGCTCTGAGCTGTCAGCACAGAGCCCGATGCAGGGCTAGAACTCACAAACTGTGAGATCATGACCTGAGCTGAAGTCAGATACTTAACCGACTGAACCACCCAAGTATCCCTCTTTAATCTTATATATAGCACCACCTTTAAACTATTGCCTTTAATTAAGCATTGTCCTGCTTCTGAGCTCTCTGTAGTCTTATTGGTCTTCTAACTGAAAAAATTGATTCCACTAGGAAAAATAAAGAGCACCCATTAAGAGGATGAGACCTTCAGCTTGTTTATATGCATAGGTGGGCATATCTCTAAGTATCTGATGAAGAATGAGTCATTTTTAGTTAAGAAAGTGTGAATGAAACATCTTTTGACTCTCCATCTTCTCTATGAAGTCCGTGCAAAAAGAACAGAAACTTTGGAAAGCATGTCTCCAGTTCACAACCAAATTTAGAACGTGTCTTCAAGATTTCTTCATATTCTTTCCAGAACATTGGGAAAGGCCCAATCAGTAAAAATAAATAAATAAAGTAAAATAAAATAAAATACACACATACACTTATTAATAGTAAAGGTTTTGAAGTTGATGGCCTCTGAAGATGAGTTTCTCATCTTCACAATGTTAGGTCCTGAGGGAGCAATTGGACCCGGTGGGAGTTTTCTCTGCTGTGTGGTGAAGACTCACTGTTTTACATATTAAATGACTCCAGTGTGTTTCCTCCTAGCCATCTCCTCCTCTTTATTCAGGCAGAAACCGTGTGATAGGTGCCCCAAAATGTGTGTTTCTGGAATTCCACTCACAGGAGAACATCAGATAGCTTCTTGGTCTACTTCAAATCAGAATGAATCTGATGGGAAGGAAAATGGGGAAAGGGAACTGAAACCAGCTTTAAGATTTTTTTCTCCTAAACTTCCAAAGTACAGGAAGTGAAGGTAATTATTTTATGGGAAACTACACATTGCCTGTGTATCTTCACCACCAACCCGCGACACACACAAACACACACACCAAGCCACAGGCGACTGCTATTGGCAAATGCCTCCTCTCCAATCACCAGATCGAGGAAGGGATCCCTAGAGCCCCAACGCACCAGCACCACCCCCAGATGGGGTCTCTGGCAGCCCCAGGCTGCAGCCTACTAGTCTGTGGAATGAAGGCGGGGAAGGTGTTGCAAGGAAATCCCTTGCATGCACTGTGGTATGTTAAAAATGCAGCATCATCCTCTCTGCTCTCTTTTCTTCGCCAGAAAAGCAGATTTCGAGGGCGCAGGGAAAGTGGAGGGGCAAAGCGGCTGGCGGCTGGCCTCCAGGAGCCCTCGAGCTCGCTCCCTCCACACCTCCCACCCCGCCCCCTCCAGGCTCTAATTGCCATTGCTCCAATGGGCCAGCGGCACCTTCACCAGTTTCCTCTTCCATTCACTCCAGCGAGGAGGGAAGAGGGAAAACAAAACTCTAAAAATAACTGCCAGCATCTTAAAAAAAGAAAAGCTTAGCTGCCCCCCGTCCCCACACCTCGCTCCCTCCCTTCTAGTCTCTCTCCTCCCCGCCCCCCCCCCGCCCCTTTTGGGGCACATGTCTGCTTCTTACAACACCGAGGCACATGGTTCCAGTGAGGCACCGAACCCCGTCAGGACGGAGAGGAAATCCACATCTGTGGGACGCTCCGCACGCAGCCACCTCGAGCGAGGCAGGCCGGGGGACTGCAGCAGCGAGATGAAGGGCTAGACCGAGGGAGCGCTGCTCATGCGGTGAGAGGGGCGCGGGGGGCGGCGGGGCGCGGGGAGGCCGGCAGGGGTGGGCCCCCAGCGCGCCGGCGGTATTTGCCCGCCTTGCTGCAACTTGCTGCAGTGTTTGAGAGAGTAGTAGGAGCGCATGGAGGTGGGGCCGGGGAAAGACCAGGCGGAGCGGCTGGGGCGGGGGGGGGGGGGGGGGGGGGGGGGGGGGGGGGGGGGGGGGGGGGGGGGGGGGGGGGGGGGGGGGGGGGGGGGGGGGGGGGGGGGGGGGGGGGGGGGGGGGGGGGGGGGGGGGGGGGGGGGGGGTGGCCCGGCGCTTACACATGTCACATGTGCTTTTTAAGACGGCCGGGAGCGCCTGCGAGCCGGATCTGGTGGAGGATGCTGCGGCAGGTGCTTCGCAGAGGGCTCCAGTCGTTCTGCCACAGGCTGGGCTTGTGCGTGAGCCGGCACCCCGTCTTTTTCCTCACCGTGCCCGCAGTCCTGACCGTCACCTTCGGCCTCAGCGCGCTCAACCGCTTCCAGCCCGAGGGCGACCTGGAGCGCCTGGTCGCTCCCAGCCACAGCCTGGCCAAGATCGAGCGCAGCCTGGCCAGCAGCCTTTTCCCCCTGGACCAGTCCAAAAGCCAGCTCTATTCGGACTTACACACCCCAGGGAGGTATGGCAGGGTGATCCTGCTCTCCCCACCCGGGGACAATATTTTGCTCCAGGCTGAGGGGATCCTGCAGACCCACCGAGCCGTGCTGGAAATGAAGGTGAACCACAAGGGCTATAATTATACTTTTTCCCATCTGTGTGTGTTGAAAAATCAGGATAAGAAATGCGTGCTGGATGATATTATTTCAGTGCTAGAGGATCTCAGGCAGGCTGCCGTCTCCAATAAGACAACAGCCAGGGTGCAAGTGAGGTATCCCAACACTAAATTAAAGGTACGCTCCTCCTGCATGCTTCTGCCAATTAAAGAGGCAGCACTTCATTTCTTGCCCTAAACAAGCAAAGAAAATGCAGAGGTCTCATCCTTAAGACTCAGAAGCTAATGCTTCTTTCATTTTGGGGACGGGGGGAGAGGGAAAGACGGGCAACTGAGTGAAGAAAACAGGCAATGAATGGTACGACTAGATATTAAGAAATTCAAAGCCAAACCAAACGAATGCCAAAAATGAAAAAAAAAAAAAAAAAAAAAACGGAAAAAAAGTTGTTTCTGAGACCCTGCAATTACATCTTTGTTCAGGGTTAATAAATCAGTGAACGGAAGGGGGAGGGGGAATCCTAAACAATTTGGGGGATTTCTTTTCATTATGGGGCTCGATGTATTTCTTATTACTGATTACACATCCACCTGGTACCATATCCACCTATTTGCATCCTCAGCCTGGCTTGATTTTGACACGCAGAGATTTTTGTGTTTCAGTGCCTTTTTGAGTGTGTGTATGAGAGCAGTGGATGTGAATGTAGTAGGGATTCCAGGAATTATGTGTAAGTGTGTTAGCCTAGCAAAAGAGGCAGAGCTGGTCTATGTGTAAAAATGAGGATATGCAGGTAACAGATGTTCTAGTATACGGAATCCTGTTCCCTTCCTTTCCCATGGCAATATCCAAACCAAACCAAGATGATTACAACCCAATCGCAAAGAAAAAAAGAAACAAATTCCACAGTCAGCAGAAGTTGCAAAAAAAAATGATTATTTCAGCACTAAATATATTATGCCGTTTGAACTCTCATTTCAGATTTTGTGGCTCCAATGAGATTTCTAAACTCAGCCCATACTGTCAGGATTGAGCTGCTGCAGGCAATGAGGCATGCAGTCTCCAGGTGACTGAAGTTTCAGGGACAAATGTGACTTCCAAAAGAGTCACTGCACCATTTGTATGCTCGACCCTGTGCATGCTCAGAAGCCACCCAGCCGAAAACTCCACGACAGGTGTTTCCCAAGAAGGAGGAATTTTCCTTCTTCTAACATTTATAAGGCTATGTGTGTACTTCCATGGCCATAATGGAATAGGAGAGCCCTTAGTTTGGATAAACGGATGGTCTAATATAGGAAACCATTAATACTTCTGTTTATGTATTTGATATAGTCAGCATTTATATACGATTTAAAAATAACTTTCTGGGTTTTTTTTTTTTTTTTAGATACAAAGGCTCTTTATTGTGCATTGAAGGAGGATTTAGTGCACTTAGAAACTAGGGATTCCTCAGGAAACCTCATAACCTGCCTCCTTTTAACATGTTGTCCTTGTTTAAATGCATCCAGAGGCTGACAGGGTGTCAGCTTTACAAAGCTGAGCAGTCCCTTGGGGGTTACTGAAACTAGACAGATGATTCATCAGCTTGAAATCTAGGTAAGGACTTGCCTGCCTCACACGTACTGAAGGAAACAAGATGAATATATGTGGTCAGGCAGTAATCTTCTTATTACCTGAATCTTGGCCATCAACATTATCACTTGCTACAGAAAAAAAGGATGCAGTGGAGAGGTGGTCTTCCTAGCCTAATCTTGTAACTGAGTTCTTACCCATGCCGGACATCTGGTGTAAAGAGAGATGTGAAACTGTGTCATATTTAAGTTTCAATTTGTTTTCCCTATTGAGGCAAGTTTACAGATGATTAACGTGCATTATTAATTGGGTCCCTTATTTCCTTTGTTCAGCAGTACTCTCCAGGTGTAACAGCCTGGTCCAACCAGCCACTGTGAATATTTTGTTTATCTGGCAATATCATTATGACATTTACAGTATAAACCCCTGAGGTCTTTAATGCACTCATTTAATTATCAGCTGTGTGCCTATGGTTTGCTTGGGGCTCTTCTAGGCACATGAGATAGAATTTGGGGTCAGAAAAGCAAGGTTCTTATCCTCACAGGGCTTAAAAGTAGTATATGTCAGTATATGTAGGATATGTCAGTATCCTCACCCGGAGTTGCCTGAGAGCAGGAATTCTGTAATCTCTGGGTTCCTCACTGAGCCAACACCATGCTAGGCCTATCATTGGTGCTCCGTCTAAACGTTTTGGCTGATTGACTGGTGGTCTACATCTTGGTAGGAGTCAGTGTATAATCATAAAAGAATGGAGTAATTGATGTCAAAGGCCAGTGTTGTCATAGTAGAATTATTCTATGAACCATAAAAGAACAGGAAAATTACACATTGGCTCTATAAACCGTAAAGCCTTGTTCTGCGACATTCTAATGTCAATGTTTCAGCACATGTGCTGGCTTGACTCTCACTGCGTGGCATCAGTGGGAGTTGTAGAAGCTAATGTTTGAGAAAATGAATCCTTTGAGTGTCTTCTGAGAGTTGTGGGCCTTCTCAAGCATCCAGATGTAATCTCACACATGCTAATGTCATATAATTTGTGGAGCACCATGGATGGCTAGAATCCTATCAAAGGGTCTCCAAGGACTTCTAAGTTAAGAACTCCTTGTCACAGAGCAAAATGAGATGGCCTTTTGTTTTGATTACATGTTATTTGGAGACGATTTTGATTCATGTGTAGCAGTGGTTGTCAAAGAGTGTCTCTGAGATGTTGATGCGTGGTAAAGTTAGAGAATTTCTGGTGTATGGGATTTGAGGGGAAATTTTGTACTTAACATTTTATGACCCTTTAATTCATTTTACTTTCCTCTGTCATACTTGGGTTGCCGCTCTTCCCAACTCGATATGGAAAACATTCAGGGTGGAAGATTCTACGGATGGGCAGGGAAGCAGGAGTTGTGGAAAAATGCAAAATGAATAGCACTGGCTGGACGATGTGAGTAGGGATTGGCAATCTCTTGACCCGAAAAAAGCAGTAGGTCAGTTCTCGGAGATAGTCTTAAGATGTATAAACACTGATTGACAGAAAGAAGCAGCCAGAAACAGTTCTGACCATTGGAAGGACATCTTCCAAATAGTGTTAAGACGCCCAAGTAGTCCTGAGCACAGAATGGAATAGAACTTCTGATAAACACGATTATCTTGACAAGGTGATCCGGAAAATCAGGGTCATAGAAAGTTGGCTGGTATGGAATTCCTAATAGAGGCTCAGATGAAGCTGGTATGAAAAAAGCAGGAGGAGGCTTAGAATACTATAGAAGAAATGAAACATACACGTTTCCAAAAACTGTAGAAAAGGTGCCCAAATCTGCAATTCCCATACCTGTGTAATAAGACCTCTATAAGGGTGCCTGTCATTAAAATCTTTATATTCTTATATCTATTATTATACTCCAGATGAGGCATGGAGTCCTGTCTTATATTCCTTCTATGCTATTTATGTGACCCCACCCCAACCTAATCCAGTTCTTTATAGATAGTATTCACATCATTGATTAGTCTGTTGATTAATGTGTACATTTGTGCTGTAATAGCACAAAATTATCATCACTTCTCACGCCTCTGAGGCATGCTTTTCTTTTTGAAGAGAGTCTCTACATTCTCTAGATTTCAATAAAGTCTTTTTGGCCCCAGTAGTTTAGAGACCCTGTTTTTTTTTTTCTACCTAGTAAACCTGCATATTGTATAAGTTAATACAGAGTGGCCAGACTGAATTTTTAAGTTACATACATAACACATTGCCAAAACCAGTCTCTTGAATAAAATGAATCAGGCACTCAAAATCCTTACGCAAGGACCACTCTGGACTCCAAGAAATATTTCCATGACTGTTCTAGTGACTCACGTGGTTGCAAGCGGTGTTTCTCATGGCAGACCATCATGACCTCACTTTTCCATCTGGCTAATTCTAAGAAAGTAATGACTTCCATGTCCCCTGTTTTTTACTCTGGCTACAGTCAAATGCACAAGTAAATAGAAGAGGCAGACACATGAGGTCCATAGGAAATGGTGAGAAAGAAACAAAGCAGATTCGATTCCCCTGCAGCCTGCCCTTCCCACCAGATTTCATTAATCCCACACCTATGGATAGATGTTTAACGGAAGAGTCTGTGCTTCAATATACCACACAGAAAGACCTTCCTGTTTCTTAATAAAGGACAGTGTTTCTTTGCGGACATTTCCAGGTTTGGAAGATGTTGCCATTGATTATTTCATTCCAGACTCAATGGAAGAACAACTTAAGCCAACGTGGAAAGTGAGGACCAACATTATTTTTAGAGATTTTTGAGAAAGTTTGCTGCTTATAGACCTCGTTCCCTAATTTATTCCAAAATCTTGTAAGACATCCACGTCAGGATCTTATCACAGGATATTTTGATTTAAGCTTACTTTCCTGACTCTGTCTCTTGATGGGGGAAGATCTTGCTACCTTACACAGTTCAGATTTACTGTGTACCAAGTGGTACTGGTGTTTTATACATAGCATGTTATTTTTACAAGTTTATGAATTAGGGGAGTATTTTTATTCTCATTTTATAGGTAAGGAAACTAATGGCCAGGTTAAATGGCTTCTATGAGGTCCCTAAGATAGTACAATTTGGAGCTGGTATTTGAATCCAGGTCTGTCTGTACTGAATTTTTAATCACAATACTGTATTAGGTTCTATCATACATGGCTCTGTGCCATTCTTTGTAACAACAGGCCTTTATACTAAGAAAAATCTTGTGCCATAATTCCCAAGCCATCTCAAATCTACATTAAAGGACCACTACTGGTTGTTCACGATAGTCTCCTGGCTCACTCAGAGCCACCAGTTCATAAGATGGTGAAAAGAAGTGTCACTTCTGTTATTTACCTTTAAGGGAGTGAAACTTACAGTCTGGTCAATCTCCTACCATATGCTGACCGTGGCACCTGCTACAAATTGTTTAGCAAATCCCTCACTGCCCCATGATTTCATCTTTGATATCATTTCACGTCAACTCAGATGTGAGGCTCCACAATCAACTACAAGTGGGAAACCTACAATGTGGCCTACTGTTTTCAGATGGGGTATTTTGTCCCAGACAAGCTTGGGTGTTTTTGTCTTAAATTGGCAGCAGGAAAAATAATTGGTGAGATAGGTTGGGACAAGACAATGTGGAGTAAATTGGCAAATGTTCAGGAGATCTAAGTTCTAAGCCCAGTTCTTTAAAGATCAGTTGTGTGATAATGGACAAAACCCATCACCAATCTGGACTTCAGGTTCTAACATTCTGATGTAACATTCCACTAGGTTGTAGATAGGTATCATTACAGTGGATTTGGGAATATATTCTAGAATATTTTTCCTGTGGAATAAAATAGATGTGTTTGGTTAGATATGAGCTATGCTGTTCAATGATGGTGATCACAGTTTCCTAATGAAGTTATTGTACGTGTATTTCCTAGCCACCATGTCAGGATCCGTTGGTTTATTAAATTTTTCTGAGTGCTGGTTTAAAAACTGCACCTCATACTCTGGGCACAGGGGTGGCTTAGTTGGTTAAGCATCAGACTCTTGATCTCAGCTCAGGTCATGATCTTATGGTTGGTGAGTTTGAACCCCACTTTGGCTCTGTCAGTGCAGAGCCTGATTGGGATTCTGTCTCTCCCTTTCTCTCTGCCCCTTCCCCACTTGCAGTCAATCTTTCTCTCTCTGTCAAAAATAAACCAACTTAATGAAATAAAATAATATAAAAACTGGTCCTCATACAAAGAAGGCAAAGAGAGACCAAAGAAAGAAGCAAGCCACTCTAGATTGGTAGGTGACAGGCTTAATGGGCAAGAGAATTTATAGATGAGGCTTATCTTGGGTGGCTACAAAATTAGCAGATCTCTAAACCTGCCCATGAGAATCTTAAAAAGTCTATACAGAGGCCTAACTGGGTTCAGTCATATACACTGTCTAGATGGTCCCAACAGCACATTGTTTTCTCAAGGCTGCATCCTTGAAAACATTTCCAGCTGTGAGAATACTGGACAGAATGTAGATTTCAAGGCCAGGGGAAGGGGTCAAGCTTGTGGGTCAACCAGCGGTCATGTCCTCTTGGTGACCTCCTCCACCACTGAACATCCAAATGGGCAAAAGGCTTGCTTGGTGTGGGGGCTATATCTCCTTCTCCTTGGCTTCAACAAAGACCTATTTTTAACTAAACTAAATACTTTTCATAATTTTATTTATACAGTCTTCAGTTTTGATATTCAAGGATTAAGGGTTGGCTTTAAAAAAAAAGGAACAGAAAATTCTTCTCATTTTCCTACTCTCAGTTGATCTGCTGGTGCTTCCCTCAGCGGTGCAGGACTATCCGGAGCTTAGGGTAAGGCTGGAGAAGTGAAGTCAAAGAGACACAACATGATGGAAGTGCAGGAGGAACGAAAGCCACTCCCCCCACAAAGTACCACCCCTTTGCCTCTCCTGCCACTTTAAGCAATAATTAGCTCTAACAGTTGCTTTCTCAGTCTTTTCTAGTGTACACATTATTTAACTGAAACAAGCTATTATATTTTGCTTTTCAAAATATACTGCGTTTGGAGACTGTTTTCCATTTTAACCCAATAGCTGTTACATCATTATTGGACCACATTGCTTTTAATTCAATTTTAGAGTGATCAGCATATGTTCAAACCTATTCTAGATACTTCCAAGCACTTCTGTATGTGCTCAGTATAAATATTTTTAAAAAAGAAGGCTGGAAATTCCAAGATTCTAGATTTGTGTAAGACAGCTCTAGACTGAACAGCAGGTCTGTTTCTTCCCCGAGTCCAACAGATCACCGGGGACCCCCCCCCCAGGGTGGAACCCACAGAGTGACTCATTTCTCTGGATGGTGGATAGGGTTACATTTATCACAGCCTTGGCACACAGAAATATTTAGGCAATGCTTCTGGCTTAAAAGGATGCCAAGTTGCATTGTAATCGACAAAATCAATTTCATTTTGTTTTCTAAGACCTCACTTCCTTAAATGTTGCATATGGACTGACAGCATCAGTATCACCTAGGAGAGTAGTAGAAGTGCGAATTCCCCAGATCTCACCTGACAGGACTCTGCATTTTAATGAAGCCCCCAGTGATTCATGCATTTTAGGGTTTGAGAAGCTTGGGTCCGAGACACAAGGTGGACCTGAGGATTCCTCATTCATGGCTGAGCTTGAAGTAACGTGTCAATTCAGACCAAGAACACCGTAAGAAAATTGAGTAGTTGAGCCTACAGCTGTATCATTCAGGCATGTGGTAGAGAGGTGAGGAAATTCCTGGAGAATTAGCAATCGCTCTTCCACATGGAGAATGCCTCATCCCTACAATCTCTAGTTGGGACTGTTACATGGTTAAGCTTAAAGCTGATTCCTGTTGTTCAGTATTTTCCAAAAATGTGAAATTAAATCTAACCACCTCTTTAAGAAAAATCAGCAGCAGCATTTTTCTCAAGCCCCTTTGTAGTTATTTCACGAGAGTGGTAACATTAAGGCCTCGTTAGTGTAATGATGTTAATAGAATATGAGAACACAAGGTATAGGAACTATCCATAGGAGCAAGAGTATTTGGAAAAATGAAACATGAAATTACCGTGGGGGATATATTTAAAGTGGCGTGGCAATCCACGCTTTTCTCAGGATTATTACAGAAGAGCCATTCACTGAAATCAAGGCTTATTCTCCATCATTTGGAGAAATCTGGGACCTCTGAAAGGTACCTGATGAACAGCACTCAGAAGGAATGGACTCTGTTTAGTTAGAGGATTTGGGTTAGAACAGCCGATGTTTTCCCTCCAGAGCTACCCTGCCAACATGGGGAGACCTCACCTGGGCCACTCTGACTTCCCTCTGCTGTCTCAAAGGCTGAAGGCAGAGTACTGGCTCGGGATTCTGGAAAGTGGAAATACATTCAAAGAGTTCTCAGAGCCTCAGGAGGTCCTGAATGTTCGTGGCAGATGGAGGCTTGCCTGGAGGGTTCAGGTTCAGCCTCAAAAGTTTACACTTCCCTTTGAATGTTCAGGTCTGTTCTTTCACCTCACCAGGTTTCTTAATTACATGGAAGGAGAGAGCATTCTGTTCTTTTTTTTTAAGTTTATTTATTTATTTTGAGAGAGACAGAGAAAGTGAGCAGGGAAGGCGGAGAGAGAGAGGGAGAGAGAGAGAATCTCAAGCAGGCTCTGCGCTGTCAGGGGCTCGATGTGGGGCTCAAACTCACAAACTGTGAGATCATGACCCAAGCCAAAACCAAGAATTGGACGCTTAACCAGCTGAGCCACCCAGGTGCCCCTGAGAGTATTTGGTTCTGATTGCCCCTACAGTTCATGCTAATGTGGGCAAGGTACACATTTGATTCAAAAGTCCTTTCTGTGCACACTCATCTAGGTAACGACGGTGTCTGCTCTGTGCCAGGCTCCGTCTTGGGCGCTGGTCATTCCATGAGGCACAAAACAGATGTGCATTTGCCCTCTAGGTGCTGCTTAAGCCTAGTTAAAAAAAAAAAAAGGCAAAAATCACATGAATTCATAACTACAGGTTATCATGGAGGAAAAATAATGCCGTGAGAGTGGAATACCAACTCTTGGGGTGTTGGCTACACTGCCTTCTGAGGAGGTGACTGTGAGCTGAGCTCTAAGGGACCAGGAAGTTAAACATGCATGGGTTGGAGGGCAGGCACCTTAGAAGATCTGGACAAAGGCCACTGTGGATAGAAGTTCCAGCAATGATGAGAGGCTGCTAAGGGGCATTGTAAGAGTTTCTTGAGGGTCGATGTGACACAAGTCAGATCCAGGTCTGTGGATCTAGATGATCTGGGTTTAGATCTTTGCCACATTAGGTGTATGACTTTGCATAAATATTTCAACTTTTTCGAAACCCTGCCCCCTCCTTCTAGTCCCCGTCCTGATCCCTAAAAGCAGTGCTTCTCAAGCTCTAATTGTTACCTCAGGCTCTAAATGTTACCCTGGGGTGATTTTCAAAAATACAGATTCAGTTTCAGGAGGTCTGGTGTGGGTGAGAGTCTGCATTTCTGGCAAGTGATGTTGATGCCACTGATCCATGAACCCGACTGTGAGTAGGAGCCTTATACAGCATTAGAACAGCACCAGGTTCATTGTAAATTCTTAACAGCTGCTAGTGGCTTAACTCCGTGAGTGCTGGTACTCTGCCCTTGGCCAGACGAGGTGACAAACCCTTTTTGTTTCAACTCTCAGAGCCAAAAAGCTTTCTGTCATATGGTGGTCGTCCTTACTTCCTTAGTAAGTGCAGTATGAGGGAAACAGATCCCTCTGTTTTTTGCACTAAAGACCTTAAGCCGCCTCCAGGATTATCATTCTGACCTCTCTTTGCTAAGGATAGTAAAGAGCAGATAAGGAAAAGATGGGACTTTAGTTTCTGTGTTCACTGGGTTTGGAAGTATCTCAGAAGTTACAGTTTTGTGATGTTCTTAGTAGAGCTAGCCTTGACCGCTTTCTCCCTGCTAAGTGTTTGTGACATGCTGGTTCTCCTTCTGTGTCTCTGATGTTCTCTGCTTTTTTTTCTTAATTTTTAAAAAATGTTTATTATTCTGGGGAGAGAGAGAGCGAGTGCAAGCAGGGGAAGGGCGGTGGTGGGGTGGAGACACAGAATTAGAAGCGGGCTCCAGCTCAAACTCACAGACCGTGTGATCATGATCTGAGCTGAAGTTGGCCACTCAACCAATTAGGCCACCCAGGCACCCCGGTTCTCTATTTCTTACAAGCTTCCCCTTCTTACTATTCCCATATTTATAATGGCCCCTATAAAACACTCTTTCCCCTGTCTTTTCTCTCCATATTCTCATTCAAGGCAAACATCTATTTTCTTCCACTGTCTATGACTCTTTGAAGAGCACCTCTATTCTGTCATTTACTCAGACTCAGAATCTCAGGCACCTGTAATTAACTCTTTCTTCTCCTACCCCCAAGCAGCCTAGACACACACACAGTAATAGCTAATTGACTGTCAGGCCCTGATCATTCCACACCAGGAGTTCTGCTGGCATGGTCCTTGGACCAACAGCACCCACACCACCTAGGAACTTGTTCAAAATGCGAATTCTCAGACCTCATCCCAGATCTGCTGACAGTGGCTCTCAACAAGCCAGGTAGGTGACTCTGATTCCTACGGAAGTGAGAGAACCCTGGCTCTACAATAGTCATACTCAGTCTTGGCTGAGTGTAGGAATCGCGAGGGGAGATTAACAATACTGGGGCTCTTGGGTGGCTCAGTCGGTTAAGCTTCCAACTTCAGCATTGGGTATTTAAAAAAAAAAGCACACACAAGAAACCAAAAAGATCTCCTGATTAAAATCATTACAAAGATTTCAGACCAAGGTCTCTTTTTCAAATTTCTTTTCTTCCTTTTCTTTCTCCTGCCCATCCTTTGGGACTTCATTACTCCTTACCTACTTTATTTATGTGATAATGAAATTGCTCTCCTATAATTTCTCACACTTGGAATGTTGCCTGTGTAACAGAACTATATGTATCTCTGGATTATATATTCTTCTAACCAAGTCTTGTGAGCACTTCCCAGTGCCTGGAGAAGAAATTACAAACCCCTGACCATGGCCATGCGGAACTTTCTTTGGCCAGACCACCAACTTTCCTTGTAGCTTCAGGTTGCCGCACATCATATGCTGTCATCAAACCAAAGAAGGCCAACCCTCAACTTTCCTGTTTTCTTACCTCCATTCTTACTGTTACTTTTGTTTAGAATTTCTTTCATACTGTCAAACTCACATATATTACTTAAAAGCTGAAGCCCCAAAGCCACTTTTTCCATGGATCTTCCCTAAGTGCTTCCAAAGGTAGGAAACACTTCTATATACTTAAGAGGCACTTTGAAAGTAGTTCCCTTAATCATAGTCTAACTTAAAAAAAATTTTTTTAATGTGTATTTGAGAGAGACGGAGAGACAGAATGTGAGCAGGGGAGGGGCCAAAGGAGAAGGAGACACAGAATCTGAAGCAGGCTCCAGGCTCCCAGCTGTCAGCACAGAACCCAATGCAAGGCTCGAACTCACAAATGGAGAAATCATGACCTGGGCAGAAGTCAGACGTTTAACCGACTAAGCCACCCAGGCGCTCCACAGTCTTAACTTTTATTAAAGATTTGTTTTAAGTCTTTGATGAAATAAAACTATATGTGCCTCATGAACCAAGAGAGATGGCAGCCTTCATTACATGCATTGACTTGTCTGGGAGGAGCTAGCCAGTAAGGAGGTCTGTGGGACAAGCAGTTGGGGGAACATCTAAGAGAACAGGAGAAAAAGCCCACCACAGTGAGTCTGACATTCTAAGGCTGTGTCTAAACCCCAACGATAGGTGGCCACAGAAAGACACTGAAAGCTGTTTCTGTGAGTGGTCCTATGATTGTTGGGCTAAAGAGACAAAAGCCTGGGGCGCCTGGGTGGCTCGGTTGGTTAAGTGTCCAACTTCATATCAGGTCATGATCTCACCACTCGTGGGTTCAAAGCCCACATGCAGCTCTGCACTGACAAAGCAGAGCCTGCTTGGGATTCTCTCTTTCCTTCTCTCTCTCTCTGCCCCTCCCCCACTCATGCTTTCTCTTCTTTCAAAATAAATCAGCCCCATAAATAAACTTAAAATCAATGAAGAGACAAACGGCCATCAGAAGAGGGAGAGAGAGACATCTTCCCCACCTGTATACAGCGTGCATGTGACTTTAGTTCAGGAGAGACTGCGGGAGGCGCGGTAAAGCTTCGGCACCTGCTAGGGTTGCCAGATTTAGCAAGAAAAATACGGGCACCAAGTTAAGTTTGAATTTTGGATAAACAAAGGGTAATTTTTTCTTAGAAGTATGTCTTATATATGTTGCATTCTTTACTTCTCTGAAATTCAGGTTTAACTGGGTGCCCTGTATTTGACCTGGCAACCTAGCAGTATGAAAATTCACAAAGGCACATGTGAAGACCACAGAGTGTCATAGGGATCAGCACCAAGGCTAGCTCACAGTAATGCAATCAACCAGGGGGCTGGAGAGGAAGACCTTGAAAAGTGTTTTTGGGAAATAAGAAAGATAACAGAAAGACTCCCAGAAAGGCAATGGTTAAAGTTTTCAGGGACCAGAGGTCCTGTCTTAAAGTGATGATACAAGCAAGTGACATTTAAGCTCTTTGTACTACAACCTGCTTTGTATATTCTGCCTGCAGGAAACCCAAGTTACACTTATTGCTTTAATAGTCCCAAGTGTTTATTTGCTAGTGAAATGAAAATTGAATGAATAAAAAAAAACTTATCCAAAGAGTCTGCAGGCTAAAGATTCCATTCAGCAGAAATGTCTTTTGTTTTATAGTTTATCTATAAGAAGATTAAAAATGTTGATACAAAAGAACAAAATTAATGAAAGAAAATAGATGATGGGTGTAGATTAGTGAAAATCCACTGCATGGTATTATTAGCAAACCAAAATCTGCACCCCTAGACAGGATAGGTTCCCCTTCCATGTATGAAATGTTGCATTAGAAACAGAGATGAAGCATGTTATTAAACATGAATGTAACAGGACAAAGGAGTGTAGGTTCTGTTGAGAATCTGTCTTCTTCTCCTTCAAGATTATAAGACTTTCAAGGGTAGGGATTATATCTGATTCACATTTCTAGATGAAAAGAAATGTGAGAATGTAGAATGTTCTAGCTTTTCATTTCTCTCTTCCCAGGAACCGGGTCTTCCTGCACAGTGCAGTTTTTGTGATGATCTCTTTAGGGCAAATTCCTGGGTGCAGGGGGCAGAACCTGAGTAATGGAGCATCAGGACAGAGGTGGTGGGGCACCAGTAAGTGTCCCTGGAGACAGACACACACCCTGCTAGGGCTCGCAGGGGGCTGAGAAGCCCAGGGTCTGAACTAGTTTAATGACCCCTTTTCATAGATAGAGCATATCTCTAAGGAAATGGCACATAAAACTGGTATTAGCAACTTGACTTTTATTATCATCTCATTCTTTCCAGCCATTTTTTACCTTGTAGATTATTTTTAAGGAACTGGATCCTTTCTAGGCTGAGAAACTTTAGACTTTTTTTTAAATTAACTAATCACATCTTATCTTACTCAACAATATCCAAATTTATATTTCTAGTTAACTTATTTCAAAAAGTTGTTTATTTTTTAAATAAAAAAATTTTTTAATGTTTATTTATTTTTTGAAAGGGAGAGAGGGAAACACAGAATCTGAAGCAGACTCCACATTCTGAGCTATGGGCACTGAGCCCGACACAGGGCTTGAACCCACGAACCATGAACTCATGACCTGAGCCGAAGTCAGACACTCAACTGACTGAGCCGCCCAGGCGCCCCTCAAAAAGTTATTTATTTAACTGATGTTATCCTTCTTGACTTTTTCCTGATAGAGGAATGTTTCATTAATTGATAACTAAATTGATGAGATCCTCACTTTTCATCTTTCCCTCAGCCTAGTATCCAGAAAACTTATTGATGATGTTAAACATATAAGCATGGGCAATCCAGTCCATTTAACCTAAAGTAACAAATGTTTTTATTGATGTGAGTCCTATTTCTTAATGGAATGAGATGGGAAGTGGGGCTCTTATTTATTGAGTCCTTCTTTTAAAATTTTTAAAAATGATGAAGAGGGTAATAAAAAGGACACTGACAAAACTTTGAATCCAATCTTGTCATTTACTAGCTCTGTGACTCAGACATGTTACTTAATGTCTTTGTCCTTCAATTTTTCTGTTAAAATATTGTATTATTAATATACATTCTGTAGAGTTTCAAAATTTCTGGCACTTGGTAGTTTCTTAATAAATTGTAGCTATTTTTTATATAAGTCAACATTATAACCACACCAAGGAAATGTTAGGAAGCCACGTGAAAAACCTCTCAGAATTCCACTCACCAATTCTATCAACAGTTTATTTCTAGTCTTTAACTATAAAATACACAGTTGTCATTTATGGTATACGTATTTTTTGATCCTATTTATTTTCATTTTTTCATAAGCCTTTTCCTAATTATAATTATATTGGTTGTTCAAAAGTCTGGCAAGTGGCTGTGACATAATTTACTTAATTGTTCATTTATTGTTATATTTAGAGTGCTTCTGGGGCAGTGTTTTTGGAACTGATTTTTATTATCTTTAATAGGCTTAAGGAAGAAAGCAAAATATTCTGGCTTGTCAACAAAGCTATAGGAAAAGAGCATTTTCTTACGTGACTTAAGATGTCTCTTCTGTACTTATATGCACTTATGAAAGCAAGATACAAATATAGGTCAGCAAGTTCCAGGGGAGCAAGTGTCCCAAGAAAAACCCTGGATAAAAATTAGAAGGACCTGATTTATTTATAGACCAACTCCAAAATGCTGTAAATTACTTTGTTAAGAACCACATCCAAGATTAAGCATATAAGCGTACCTTGTGGCTTATCCTATTATGAAGTAATTGTTACTGCTTTTCACTTGTTATAGCTCAGTGATTCTCCAAAGAAACAATTCAGGAACTTTCCAATTTTATGATGCCCTAGGCTTTTCCCCAGACCACCGAATTAGAATCTCTGGAAAAAGGGCTCAAGCATTGGTATTTTCAAAGTCTTTTTATGAATGAATGCAGTGGATAACCAAATTGAGAAACACTGAGGGACCTTAGACCAGAAAGATCCCACCATCCTAACCAGCAACTTTGCATTGGATGAGAGGATAAGGGGACAATGGTATTTCCCCTGAACCTCAGCCTTAGGCTCTATCTGAGGTCCAAAGAAGAGAACACTTGCCTTATCACCAACAATCACAGTACTGTTTCCCCACCAGGTAAATTGCCTCCATGGGGCTTTTTAGCTAAATAAACAACTTCATCCTTTCCTATAATTCCTTAGTCTGATACTGACTGGCCAGAATTATGAAGTCTTAATCAATTTGTTATATTCAAAGGATGTCTTGGATTGTTAACCATTGGGAAAATATATCCCTTGACACTTCAAAAGCCATGCTTACTTAATACATTTCTGTAAGGAGATTAATAAAGAAAACCTGTAGGCACGTGATAAGTATTATTATGGTAATAGAACCAAAGGTAATAATTCTTCATAGCTCAAAGAAGTACAATACTATGACTTGAAATAGACTTTCACTTTTTATTAAGTTGTTATTAACTCCTTGATTTTCACCAAGATAACCCAACTACCTTCATATCCTGAAGTGGTCATAGTTTGCTACCATGCAACCAATCCATTAACGCTATCCACTGTTAGTCCGTCCTCTTGATAAGTGCAAAGAGACAAAGGATATGTGTTGAATGAATGAAAGATCAAGTGACTTCATGATCCTTTTAATTGTCACATTTTGAATATTAAAAGCATAATATTAGAGAATTTCAAAATATTCCCAGTCTTAGCTTGCCAAAATTTACTTACTCTTCAGCCAACTCCCATGTCTTGTATCTTTGCACCTGTGAAAATAATATCATATTTCCTCTTTAGACATAAGAGTTCTGGGAAGGTTAACTACTAGCTGTAGCAAGCTTGAGACTTCTAACTCATTCATAAACTGATCCTGGCTTCCCCAGATCAGTGTGGCAAATCAATTCAGATTAAAACAGTATTAACACCATGTCTAATTAAAGGAAAAGTATGTTCATTAAAGTGCAATGAATATTTAAAGTAGTTCCAACTACATAGAAGCCATAACAATTTAAGTGCCCTTCTTGGGTCAGTAGAGAGCTTTTCCATTAGCATCCTAGTGGATTCACAAATCATATACTCCCTCACTTATTATGTTTAAATGACAATTATAAGTCACTTGATAGAATGAGGTAAAAAGATGTTATCCTAATCCACATGAAAGGATGTGTGTCACTGGCCAGTGAAAGCTTGAAATTATGTATCACAAAAAGGAATTTAAACATTTGGTATCCCACTATGGTCTTTATATTAAATACTTTATATTTGGCACAAAGCAAAAGCCTTTTACAAAGGTGAATCCATACTCACCTTATGTTTTGTGGGGGCCTATAAGATAGGAAATTGGTTCCTCTTTTTTTTACTCTTCTGAAAGATATTCAGTAGTTGTGCCGTGTGTACCTTTAAGGAGTCTAACATGAGTATCTTTATTTTGTGCATAAATTTTCATAAGGCCTCATTAAGAGAAATTTTGGAAGGTTATCTAATCTACACACATCAGAAAACATTGTTGTATATAAATTCTTTCAGTAACCTATTCACTATTTACTGTCGCTCTTGAAGAAAATTATTTCTCGCATCTCTTTAAAACTGGTATTTCTTTTTGTTCTTCCTTCAGTGAAGAAGGAGAACCTTGGTCATTATAATGTATTTTTTGGAACCATCTTCTACTTGTGACCTTGGAAATGGTCATTATATTCTCTTGGTCTTTTCCTCTCTGGCTGCATAATCTCTTATATGTAGACCTCATTCTTTACCTCACAGCTTTTTTGTTTTCAGCAGACTTTTAAGTTTGGGAAATTGATGTGTCTCCTGGGTCTTAAACACATGTATTGCATTCTTTATAAAGATATGCAAGTATCTTCCATACTCCAGACTTCCCACTATCTATATCTGCCTTTTCTCAATGAATAGCCTTTCTCAATAAAGATGTATTCCATGCTTACGTTGTTTCAGACACTGCACTAGGCTGGGGGGTTGCAGAGATTAGTTGCAGATTCTCTTTTCCAGAAACCTAGTCTAGTGAAGGAGGAAGACAACTAAATGGGAGGTAATCAGTACAGTGTGGTAACCTGAATCTGAAAGGTGAGTCCAAAATGATTCAGAGTTTTGAATAATCCAGTATTGGTGCTATATCAGATTCAGCCTCCTCAGGGGTTCTATTAAAAAAAAAAAAAACTCTCTACTGGTGGGACAAGTCTTTCAAAGATGCTTCTTTTAATTGGTAGTAAATGTTTTCAAAATATATTCATTAAAATTGAGGTCAATGGAAAGCTGCTCTCCATAAGCAAGGAAATATTTTGCTATGAGCAGTTACTCTGAAGGTTATGAAGTCAGCATAAAATCCCAATAATGTTATAGACTTTAAAAATGAATACAAAGCAGGAAAATTTTATGGGTATGGACCAAGAAATATCAAGATGAAAAAGCATGAGGGTTATTAATCATCCACAAGACCTGGCCAGAAGATTGTTGCCTAGTGGAACTTTCCATGACCCCCAAACTCATCCCACCCTCAGGTCCTTCCTCCCTGAGGTATAGTAACTGTTAAGATAATTGTGAGATTATTTAACCAGCAAAAATGAAGCATATACACAAGGACAAGACATCTTTTATAAATCATGAAGCAACGACCAGTAAGATGTTGAAGTTGTGAAGCAAACACAGCTAAAACGCTGAGCAGTTTTACTGATTACAAAGAATAAAGAGTTAATTCCTACTTTCATTTTGAGTGATATCTGGTTTAACAAACATCTCTGACTTAGTGCCCACTTGGGTAGTAAAACAGCATTTTTATCCCTATTAAAGAAATTAGTCACTTTTATATCCAAGAAAAGGTCACATTAAATCCTTTCAGAACAAAATGGGCAAATATAATCTGCAAAAGATATCTCACATTTTTACTGATCGAAAGTTCTTCAGTGTGTGCTTCTGAGAGTTAATGTGTCTATAGAAATTGTAAGACACCAAGTGTCCTTGTTGAGAAACATAAAATAGAAATAGGCCTTTTTCCTTTCTCATAAAGATTCTTTGTATTAGCAAAGTGAAGTTCAGCAAAAAAAAAATAATTACCCAGTGAGTTTGGTCTTCATGAATTGAAAACCCAGGTATTTTTATCTGATTGTCCTAAGAGCAACACTTTCAACTTGCTTTATTTAACTCAGTAGTTATTTCAGTGTCTTGGTTTTTATTGTTGTTATCTGTTTTATTTGGAGATAGTAAGACTGCAGGTCAAGAAGTCTTTTCATCTCTGGAGAACTGAATTCTTTGAAGGCAAGGATAGCCTATGATGTATTTGATGTAGATTCAAGGGAGCAGTTCTGCCAAATAGGGTGTTGTGCACTTGACATAGACTGAGGAATTGTCAAAGTCCAGCCAGACTGGAGTGGAGTTGGTATTCTTACTGAAGTACCTGCATTCTTACCTCTAAACCATTGACCACACATTGACCACACAGGTCCTTCAATCTTTAGTTTGGTTGCACCTAATATTTCTAAAGTTATTCCTGATGGTTTTAATGGGAAACTCAAGATTAAAAGTGGAAAAGGATTCACTGTATCATCAAATTCATCCTCACCCAGAACTAATAAAAGTATATTCCCTACAGCACTTTTTCCAAAGCAATTTAGGCAGTTTTATTAAGTTCAATTTATGTGCACCTCACTTAATTGATCGAATTTCTGCCACTTTTCTTGGAATACTCCTCTAAAGCCCTAATAAACCTGACTAATATCATGACACTTCTCTATTAGAAAACTATTTCTCTTTATTATGGTATTTCATTGTTCCTTTTTCTATTAACAACATAGAATGACCCTAAATATTTCTTCTTTTTCTAATAAGTCATGCTGATACCTAGTTTATATGAAGACCAGAAATCAAATCCATATCCTGGCTTTGTAGAATTGGAACCATTGTAAGTAGAAACATATTTGATGTAACTTTAAAATGATCTCTTCCTGCCCCAATTTAGACTAGGGAAAACTGGCAACCAAAGTCTTCTACTTTTATTTAATAACCGCCACTCTGAGGGGACTCAGAATATTTGAAGAGATTGAATATTGATCATCTTATAATGTTTATTTATTTATTTTGAGAGATAGTGAGAGAATCGGTGGGGAATGGGCGGGGGAAGGGATGGAGGATCTGAATCAGGCTCTGTGCTGACAGCAGTGAGCCCTATGTGGGGTTCAAAGTCATGAATCTGGGAGATCGTGACCTGAGCCAAAGTTGGACCCTTAACAACTGAATAAAGGATTATGAAAGTCTCACTATGTGCAAGCTGGTGATAGATTGTGTGTTTTGAAGCAGTAAAAACATTATCCCTTGCCAGTAAGGAATTTATAATTTAGTTGATTTGGTTGGAGAAGTTCACAACAAGTGCCTTGTCACTCACGTACAGTATATATATGAGGCAGTAAATGCCCAGTGAGGTATGCAGATACTACTTGCTATAGAAAGGAGTCCAAAGGAATAGTGGATCACCTTTGTCTTTCCCTCAGGCTTTTGGGATGAAGTGGGATTTAAGCTAATTCCCAAAACAAAAGATTGGAATCAGCTGGAGAAGTTCAGGAAGTCCCTAGGATGAAAGAACCCATCTTCAGAGCACGCCCAGTTGGGTGGCAAACCAGCATTTTTATTCTTGTTAAACAAATGGAGAGAATTATTTTATTCCCTAGAACTGGCCCAGGGAGGCTGATTGGAGTCATTTAAGAGAACTCAAAAAATGTGTAAATTCTCTAAGGCAGACTTTCTTAAGCCGCGGCACTGTTGACATTTTGGGCCTGATAAATCTTAGTTGGGAGTGGCTGTTCTGTGCATTATAAAAGTCTTTTTTTTTAAATGTTTTATTTACTTCTGAGAGAGAGAGAGAGAGAGACAGCGTGAGCAGAGGAGGGTCAGAGAGAGAGGGAGACACAGAATCTGAAACAGGCTCCAGGCTCAGAGCTAGCTGTGAGCACAGAGCCTGATGCCAGCCTCAAACCCATGAACTGTGGGATCGTGACCTGAGCCGAAGTGAGACGCTTTAATAGACTGAGCCACCCAGGCTCCCCTATGCATTATAAAATGTTTAACAGTATCTCTGGCCCCTATCCACTAGACTTAGTAGTATCTTCCTCTTCCCACCCCGCTGTGACAACCAAAACCAAATATGTCCAGGCATTGCCTGATGTCCCCTGGGGTACATAATGTCTAGAACAATCTTTAGAACTGCTGCCCTGGTTCTATGAATGTTGAGGGAAAGAGTTCTCTCATATCCTCTTCTCCTTCTGTAACACTGGCCATCAAGAAAACTCTCTTTGTCCCTAACCTAAATGCCTCTTATTGGATTTTATAAATCCCCTTGTTTAGTGGCCTTGGAATTGTGCTTCCATTTTGGGAGCACTCCATCCTCTTGGCAAGATGCTAGGCTATATAATTCCTGGAGAATTTCTAGGTGTGCTGGGAAAACCACTAAGAAATGCTCACTATTATCTCTTCTCCACTTAGAAAAAAATCTCTAGTCTTGTTCACTTGTCCAAATTGTAGTCCTATTTAGATTAGAAACCTATTTCAATTGTAAATCCCATTGGTGAGGGAAGCTCAGCTACAGGAGAGAACACAGCTGGTGCTTCCTGGATGTTAAATAATTCATCTTCCTCATTTTGGAGAGTCAGAAACAGCCAAGCTGAGATGCTAAATCCTCAAGGTAATATTGCAAAACCTAGTCCCTGGCACTGAAGAGGGAAAAGGCCTCCTAAATCACAGCAGCTGTCCTCCACAGCTTTAAGGGAAGCCGTAGAGAGAATGCTATTTGTTAACCTGATTTTCCCCCATTTTGGTAACACAGGAAAGATAGGTTGCCCTGAGAGAATTTTTTGAAATTCGGTTAGGAAGACCCTTTCTACATTTTATTTAGTCATGCCTGTGTCATTCATGTGTATAGCTCATTTTTCAAGCACAGTATTTTGGCCCTTCTAAAAAATATGTCCCCCAGAAATCAAAAGGTAATCATGGAACAGGAGAAACACCTGCTCGATTGCAGTTTGTAGAAAACAGATGACATTCAAGCAACTGCTTGACGTTAAAGATTTCTCATTAATGGTCCTATTCTCACACTTGGCTATTTATTGCATAATCTATTTTAGTCCAAACTGTCCTAAGCTCATCTTGAATGTTCATTGGATGTTCATATTGCTTTCTTTTCTTTCTTTTAAAGAGCTTACAACTCTTTTAATGTTTATTTCTGAGAGAGAGAAAGAGCGCAAGCAGGGAAGGGGCAGAGAGAAAGGGAGACACAGAATCTGAAATAGGCTCTAGGCTCCCAGCTGTCAGCATAGAGCCTGGTGCAGGGCTCAAACTTGGGAATGAGGAGACCATGACCTGAGCTGAGCTGGGACGCTTAACCGACTGAACCACCCAGGCACCTCCGTATTACTTTCAAAGCTGCCCTGAGGCCTCCAGAATGCACAGCTTGTACAACAGTGTTCTACAGTAGTATTAACACTTTTTCAGGTAACTAGTAATCTTAGTGCTTTTATTTCTGTGCCCTGAAAGAGGTAGCATTCTTCCCAGAAAACCTATTTTACATTTTAGTGAGACAGGATTTTTTCTTCATATATGAGAGGGTCCATATGTGCTACTAAACCTGTATGTTCCTTTCAACCACATCTCTCTTTTGTTTATGTTTATTTATTATTGAGACAGAGAGAAACAGAGCATGAGTGGGGGCAGGGCAGAGAGAAAGAGGAGCTGTCAGCACAGAGCCCGACGCAGGGCTCGAACCCAAGAACCGTGAGATCATGACCTGAGTGGAAGTCGGATGCTTAACCGACTGAGCCACCCAGGCACCTCGCAACCACATCTCTTGATTGTGAGACTCTAATGGGAATTTATAATGCTCTGTGATTGCAGAAACTTTTATGTTTTAATCTACGCTGCTTGAGAGGTTGACTGCATATGATATAAGCAATCAAAACTACCAAACTCCAAATGTTTCCATTGGTCAGGTTTGGTAGCTTTGTATTAGTTTCGCTGAGAGTGAACATAGACAAAGGTAAAAGGCAATCGATATCTGTGTGTAACCATTGCCGTTATCAAGACAATACAAATTCCTAAATGATGGTTTAGTTCTGTGTCCAGGGGGATTTTGTCAGGGTACATAGACAAAAATTGAACTTTCCAACTGGAAATTGGCCAGCTGTGATTTGAAACAGCTGCATTCTTTTGAAAAGGACGTTTTAGTCATTAGAACCGGGGAGACTGGAAGGGAGGGTGAATTCTATCAAGCAAGATCTCAGGGTGGGTTCATTTATTAAAGTCTTTCCTCATCTCCTATGAACAAAGGGGGAAAAGCCATTTGGGTGATGGGGCCCAAGGAGCACGCAGCCCAATAATCACGCTCTGACTGAATCCAAGACATCGCAAGCAATATTTAGTTTATGACAGTGGTGCCAGAGGATGTTTTATGAGCATCCACACTATTCTTCCCTTCCTGATGTTTTCTTCAGAAGTTAGAAATAAAACCTGAACGACTCCAGCTTCCTGATAGCACAGCTTGCTCTAATGTACCCTAAAGAGGAGCATTTAATTCGAACAAGCCTCCATTCTATTGTTTTTCAAGGATGTCTTCTTTGGGAAACCTCATTTATGGGCATTTTATGTGATTGGAAAATTGACAATTTGCATCATAAATCAGATGCTATGCTGCATGATAAAACCTATATTATTAAATAAGTGATAGGACGTTTTGAAAGTCAGAACAATTGAGACAGCAATCTGGGTATCATATCAGTGAGTTTAGAGGTACACCGTGGAAAGAAAGGGGAAGTTGCCAGAGACATTGAAAATAAGGATCCCTAGGAAGGCCTGGGTAGCTCAGTCAGTTAAGTGTTCGACTCTTGATTTCCGCTCAGGTCACGATCAAGCCCTACTTTGGGCTCTGCCCTGACAGCACAGCACAGGAGCCTGCTTAGGATTCTCTCTCCACCTCCTTCTCTATGACCCTTCCCCAAGCATGCATATGCTTTCTGTCTCTCAAAATAAATAAGTTAACTTAAAAAAATTAAAAATAAAATAAAACAAGGATCCCTAAAGATAATATCATTAACCCAGTTAAAGTACTAGTTTATAACTAATATCAAAAGGTGGAAAATAATCAACCCATCTTATCAGTTAAATGTATATTGGCTTTATTTAAAATGAAATCATGGTGCCGGGAATATAACTAACACTTTTAATCTGCCTGGATTCCATTCAAAAGAGACTGGGAAAGTTTCCTCACAACTCTTTATGGGAAAAGGGCTTCCTAACAGAGCTACTTGCATCTGCAATTCTTTTATTTCTGTAGAGGAGCAGCTCCAATAGGAATGAGTGAGATAAAAAAATATAAATGTGGGTGAATATCTGGGAATGAATGACCCCATGATAGAGGATGAAAAGGCCCTATTCATAGGGAAAAGATTTGGAAATTAGCTAAAGCAAATTAGTTCAGAGATGGCAAGTTTTAGAATTGTGTTCTTCTTTGTTCTCCCAAGTAACTTCGCTTTACTTGTTCCCTGGTATTATTTAATCTGTAAATGTGAGTATTTGCTCTCTAATTTTCCATTTTACCTCAATGTCCAATGGTCTGGTTCAAACAAATTCTGAAGTAGCCCCACTGACTCAGTGACAGCTAAACCAAAACATGGAAATTGGCTGCTAAGGATACAGATGATGTTTCTACACAGACTCTGAACGCCTTGTTCAGATTTTGTTTAGCCATTCATTCACTCAACATACATTTTAGTGAAACGATCCTACCTACCAAAACCCGTGCTGAACTCTGGAGAGACAAAGGCACAATATACCAAATCCCTAGCCTCCAAGCTGCAGAATTCAGTGGGCAAAAGCCCCTTCTCTGGCATCAGACAGATCTAGGATGCCATCCTGGCCTTGTCACTTACTAGCTGTGTGATCTTGGAGACATGATATTATCTCTCTAAGCCTTGGCTTCTTCAGTTTAAAGTGGGGATAATAACTAGAACTTTCCTGTAGGTCCCTGGAAGAATTGAAATGAGAAACACTTTTCAGTAACTATACCAAAATAAGCAAGGGGTAAATGTTAGTGTTTATGCTCTAAAGGGAAGGAACACATTTTTTAAAATACACGCAATTAAATTGTAGGGGTCTGTAAAGTGGAGGCACTAAACATGTCTTATCATCTCAAGAACAAAAAGAATGACAAGGAACCATCCTGTGTGGTGAAATCATTGGTGAAATAATCAAAACCTGAAAGTTTAGAAATGTTACCCTTATTACAAATATTTTAAGTGAGATCAAGGAATTGTCTCATTTCTGCTGAGTTAGAAGAGGGGACAAAATGAAACTATGGTAAATGATTAGGCTTCAGGAAAATTTTCAAGTTCTAAAGGTTGTTAGTAAAATTTATCACCCTAAAAATGTATTTTTAGAAATAGGACAGGCAGCTCTCTTCCTGGATGATTTGGATGCAGGGCTGACAAGAGCCAGGGGTGTGAAATCTTTAGGATATTGATGTAGGGACGATATGCAGAGTTGACAACATATAATAAACTATCATGGCAGAGATGGAAAGGTCGTAGTGAAAGGTCAGGAGAAATAGGTAGCAGTTATGTTTTTTTAATAAGGAACGGGGCCTATTCTGTAAATGTGGAATTGCATAGTCTTTTGACTATAATATAAATTCTGTTGGCAAGTTCTGCTTAGCAATTGCAGCCTCCAAATCTTACAGTGCTATTGCATTGAAACTTGACAGGATTTCAGTTAATCAAATGCTATTTGACAGAATTTTGAGGACTTTGTCATTTGGAATGCATGTCGAAAATATTTGGAAATTTAAACCTGAAAATACCTGAGTTGTATTCAAAATTCATAAGTCCCTTGTTTCAATAAAAAAAAAATGCTAAGCACCATAAAACATGGGAGGAAATAAAATTGGAACATATAGATATCTGATATGCACATTCTAGACCAAGTGCCAGTAAACTTTTCTGTGAAGCTCTAGACAGTGCATCCACAAGGGAGTATGACTGTGTACCAATAAAACTTTATTTATTAAAATGAACAAGGGCTAGATTTGGTGGGTGGACTTCAGTTTGCCAAAACTTAGTTTAATATTTTTAAGTCATTTTTTTCAAAATAATAATGTTTTTCTTCTTTTGAGTATCAGACACTCCCACTTCAAATTTAGGTTATACATCTGTGTTTTTGTTCAGTCTTCAGAACATCTCAAAAAGAAATGCAACATCTAGAACTGTACTTAGACTAGGAAGACTCAAGTCTTCCTAGACAAATGAATTACAGATTTGTACAAACTTGCATTCAGTTTAGAAAGGATCTGGGCACTGAAAGATGAAGAGAGCCCCCTAAGAGATGAGGGTATCTCTGTGGTGTGTTAAAACTTTCTGGCAGTAAAGAGAAAAAATGTCATATTTTCCTCTTCCACATCTAAAATCGCTCCTTTTATGAAACTGCCTCAGGATGCAAGCACAAAAGTTAAAATATTAATGAAAATACGTAAAACAGCAGCCTCAAACTCCCCTTCAGAAAGCTCTCTTAAAATAGGACTAACACTGGACTCTGCAATCAGGCTCAATTGGGGATAATGAGGTTCCCCTTCTTACTCCTTTCCCTCTTCTTCCCCTCAAGTCCCTGAATTTTGCATTCTAATTCTCCTATATTGGAGACAATTTTACTTTAGATTTGAGATCCAGGGTCTAAGCCCAAGAACTCGGTGCTCCTGCCCCCCGGGTTTAAGAGCACCTCTTCTTTTAATGTGGAAGCATTCGATATAACTGTTACAGTGCATCTGAGAAGCTATATACCCTGGAAGAGGCAGACAGCCTGACTTTTGTAAGCACTTGGCATCTGGAAGCACGTTTTTCATTTCTGAATATTGTTATGAGCTCGGCACCTATTTCTGGTGGCATTTCTTAGAGACATTTTACATAGCGAGAATAGCAAACACAGGCACTTACGTGGGTTTAAGGGGTGGTAACACTTTGGATGTGAGATCCTATCCATGACATACGTTATAAAGCATGCTTTACCACACACCTGTAATGTAAGTTATCACTCTAATGACTTAAACAAATAGTGAAGAAATGTACAGAGGATGCAAGTATGTTTAAGGCAAAGCTTTGAGACTAAGATGGAAAAGATTCCATGAAAATGGAATCTTGACATTTCCAGTCCGAGTCTTTTGGTTTTGGACATTAGGAAATGCTGCCTTCTCAGTATGAAAAGGATTATTAAATGCAACTTGACAATAAACTATTTTAAAAAAGGATTATTAAATCCTATGGGAGGGAATGAATAACATTACCCTTAGCAATTCCATGAGGTGTATGCCTCAGCTTGACATCTGGACATTCCTAATATTGTTAGATACTGAAAAGAACAGCTTGGATCAGAAAATTATAATTGTTAGGAAAACCACTCTGGGAAGGCTTGGGATTGATATGGAAATTTATTGAAATTAAAAAAAGCTTTAAAGACAAAGAGTGCTTATGCATATTTATGTATGTTAAAGATATCTGCCTGCCTCCCTAGCATTGAATACCTTTAATATGGGTTTGGTTATACCTTCAGTTGTTTTTTGTTTTTTTATTTTATATAACCATGTTTGTGTTTCAACAATTTGTCCCAACTGTATTTGTTCCCTCATATTTTCAACTTATTCACTACCATCATCCCTCAGTTCAGTACTTTTAATGTGGAAGCATTCGATATAACTGTTACAGTGCATCTGAGAAGCTATATACCCTGGAAGAGGCAGGTATATAACTCAACAAGTATATTTGATACATTAGCTAAGGAACCAGACCAAACGCCACTGACATTCATCAGAAATCAGAGTAGACAACCGTTTGGCAGTCTTTCTTTCTGGCCACTATTCCTTGGATAAAAATTAAACAAATGAGAAAATACAGGCAACTGTTTGTGGTGCTGGGGTTTATTGGCAGTTGTTCCTGATTAATTACTTTATTGATTGATGTAATATTTATTAAGTTTCCACGGTGTCAGATGTCTGCCTAGTGCTTTGACAAAGGCAAGAAATGGAAACTGCAAAACTGAACCGCAGGGTAGAAAACTAGGAAGGAAGAAACTGCAATGCAGTGGCCTGGGTAAGTTGCCTGAAAGAGAGGTCCAGCAAACAGCTTCCAGAAAAACAAGATGAGGTCAGGGATTTGGTTAGTAAGGGCAGCCTGTTCATTCTAACCAGTCTCCTTTTCTCAATCCAAAAGATTAAGCTGCTATTCCCATCACACCATTCAGCCCCTTTAAATGACTTGTATTATAGGAAACAGGACCGGCTAGCCCAGAGATAGGTTGGAACTTATCTTTCTGTTGTATTGAATTGCATTTGCGTTAGCCATCCTCATTTAAATATCAAATAACTAAGATTCCTGGAAGTTAAGTGATTTCTCCAAGGACACAAAGCTGAAAAAGAGTGAACTAAATTTTCTGGCTCCTGGTTCCTAGCGGTTTTTCTTTCTGAACACTTCCCAGTAGGAGGCTGTGTGGAGACATTTTTACTCCCATTTGGGAAACTCCTGTGTATGGGCTTGGATTTGAGTTTAAAACTGATCGTCATGGGTGGTGATGTTGCGGAAAAATAGACGGAGACCGGAGAAAACTCAAGCGGCACTCGGAGAATGGGGAGAACACAGCTTTATTATGCCGGCGGGCCCAGTGGGATCGTTCCCCAAAGACTGAGCCCTGAACAAAGGTGGTAGTTTGCGTATAAAGTCAAAAGAAGCCCACCCATGCCAGCAGAGGTGGTTAAAACTGATTAGATGTGTAGGGGTAGGGTGACTTGGGGTCATTGCTATGCAGAGGAAGAGAGATGAAGTGGGATTGGATGTATCATGTATCGGGGTAGGGTGACTTGGAGATGATCACTACATGGAGGTAGGGAAAGGAAGCGGGTGTGGGGAGCACCCAGCCTAGGCAGTTTGGGCAGTGCGCCATTTTGGCCTACATGACCTCAAGGAGTTTTTTTCCTTACTTTCTCCATTAGTGACAGTAGGAGTGATAGATTTTCTTTCTCTTTTCTTGGAGTTAATCCATGAGAAAAGAAGAAAGTGCTTCTACCTAACAGCACATCACTGGCCTCTTGTTAATATCCCCACCATTCACAGAGTGTGAACGTCAAGAGAGACCAGTTTGCTCGCTTCCTACAGTTACGACCTTGCATGCCAATCCTTCAGTGTTTCCGTGCATGTCTTAAGCTACACCAACCACCAGAAATATTTTTACAGTTGCCTTTCTCCCCCAACAATCCAAACACTGACATGTTTTACTAGTTCCAAAAATATTCACAAATAATTTCAAATGGCTTTTGAAAAGATCAGAGAAACGGAAGAAAGGAAGGAAATAAAGGCATGTTAGCAGTTGTGAACGAATGGTTGCTAAAGCTTTAGCTTCAAATTCAGATCAGTTTTCTGGATGCTGAAAGCTACTACTAAAAAAAGCTTGACCCTTGCAACAGGAGTGATGTGGTTTTACCAGTTTTTTGTATTACTGGGTCGTAAAGCACTGATATACTGGACAGTCATTCCAGGGACGTTTTTGGCAACAGCAGGGGAAAATTGTATGTAGCTGTGGCTGTCAGCAACCTAGGATGGAAACTGAGAACATAACATTAAAACATTTTAATGATGAAAGGTCTGTGAGATGGCTAAACCAAAAGGGCCAGGGTAGGTAGATCTGTTGTGTTCTAACAGGTAGCAAAGGGAGATTTTTAACAAATTCGACAGTGGGCCGCATGTCCATTATGCAGTCTCCACCAAGTGTTACTTTATTTAGCCCAACATTTGGTAAGAGTTGGATTTCAGAGTGTTTGAAGTTGCATGCTTTGATAGGGAACTGAAGAGCTGATGTCCTATATTACAAAGTAGGGGAGGGTGAACACTTTTGGAAACCAGAGGAGGTAGTAGCAAGGCTGATACCCCAGTCTGAAAGGGGATATTCTGACTAAATTATCAACCGGACGCCCTAGATGGCTCAATCAATTGAGTGTCCAGCTTTGACTCAGGTCATGATCGCTGGCTTTCTGCTGTCAGCATGGAGACCCTTCGGATCCTCTGCCCTCCTCTCTCTCTCTGCCCCTCCCCCACTCTACTCTCTGTCTCAAAAATAAACATTTAAAAAATTAACTTACCAACTGGAAAAGACTCACTTCCTCTTAGTTTACAGACATTCCTCATTTTATTGTGCTTTGCTTTATTGTGTGTTGTAAATACTATGTTGTTGTTTTTTTTTATAAATCACACAGGTTTCTGGCTACCTTGTTGAGCAAGTCTGTCAGCACATTTTTCCAACAGCATTTGCTCCCTTTCTATCTCTGGGTCACGCTTTGGTCATTCTCACAGTATTTCAAACTTTCTCATTATTATTGTATTTGTTATGGTGATCTGTGATCAATGATTATGGCTCCTTGAAAGGTCAGATGATGGTTAGCGTTTTTTAACAATAATATAGTTTTCATTAAGGTATCTACATTGTTTTACAGACATAGCACTATTGCACAGGAAATAGACCACAGAATGGTGTTAACATAACGTTTATTGCACTGGGAAACCAAAATGCTCATTTGATTCGCTGTATTGTGATATTCACTTCTTGCAGTGATCTGGAACCAAATTTACAATATCTCTGAGGTATACCTTTACTCACTAAATTGAACTTGTCACTGCTAAGCTCCCTAAGAACCAGTTTTTTTTATTTTTTTAGTAAGTTTTTATTTTTTTATTTTTGAGTGTGAGAGAGAGGCAGAACATGAGCAGGGGAGGGGCAGAGAGAGAGACACAGCATCAGAAGCAGGCTCCAGGCTCTGAGCCATCAGCACAGAGCCCGACGCAGGGCTCAAACCCACAGACCTTAAGGCACCCCTAGAATGGACATAATTATTATTCACATTATACAGAGAGAAGTCAAGTGGCCTGCCCAAAGCAACACATCTCATAAGAGATGGCGTCAAGATTCTAATCCAATCTTCTAACTTCAGAGGCTGTGTCCCTTTTGCCCACCATACTACATCACTGTTGCTCCGAGGAAGAAGCAAAATCTCATTTTGAGAAGCATGGATGAGAGATACCATTATTTTTAATATCTGGAGAATTGCATCTTTAATATATATACAAAAATCTATGGTGATGATTATGACAGGTATCCCTTCTGAGTATTATCTTTAACTAAAATCCAAATGTCAACCCTTTACATGTAAATGACTGGTTTTGCTGGTAACAATGAGATACACTTTGTTTTAAAAACTGGTTCTTAGAGGGGCGCCTGGGTGGCTCAGTAGATTAAGCCTCTGACTTCGGCTCAGGTCATGATCTCACAGTTCCTGGGTTCGAGCCCAATGTTGCACTTTGTGCTGACAACTCAGAGCTTGAAACCTGCTTCAGATTCTGTGTCTCCTTCTCTCTCTGCCCCTCACCCGTTCGTTCTCTCTCTCTCTCTCTCAAAAGCAAATAAACATTAAAAAAAAGATTATATCCATTTCAAGGAGTGGTGGAGGGAATTAAATGCAAACTCATCTGGCATATACTACAAAAAATAAATACGCTTTATTTTTTTTCTTACTCTAAACCCACTCTTTCCCAAGATATAAAGTTATTCAGAAAACAGTCATTGTTCATAATTTAGAACCATTCTGTTGGCCCTCAAATTTATACCCGATCATTATAACTTGCTCTTTATGAGAACTACAAAGGAGGGCACACTTGATATTTTGTCCCTTCGTTCCCGACTCCCATGAGACAAAAAAGACTTACTCCCAGTATGAGTGCCACTGAGAGAGGGAGGAAAGGAATTGCCATTGGACCGTGGGGGCAGTACTTTCTGCTACTCCATGTGTTATAGGGGCAAAGTTAGGATGAATACTTCTCAGGAATCTATTATAGCATCTTCAGAGCAAATGAAAATAGAATTATTGGGAATAGAAATGGAAGAAAGCAAATTAAAGGCAGGGAAAATGTGGGAAAAGGGGGAAATCGGTCTGATTGCATTCATCAGCCATCCTGATCACTATGTGAGTGGCATGGTCTCAGTTGTAGGAGACTGACTCATGCATGCTCCTAAATTAAGAATTAGAGTCAAAGCATCATTACATTTTAGGACTGGTAAGGACCTTAAAGATTGCCTATTCTCTTGCGACTCAAAGTGACATCCACTAACCTACACCATTGTCATATCGGGATGTCTAGCATGCAGAAGCTCAGAGTCCATGTCAGACAGACTGAATCAGGACCTGTGTTTCCAGAAGATTCCCAGGGGATTCCTACTGTCCACAAAAGCCTGAGAAACAATGGCCAGATTCTGTACCCATCCCATTTTTCATGCAAGCTTTGAAACTGATATGCACATCTTATATTGTCATCTGAGTCCCTGAGAAAAAGTGTTCATGGAAGCAATGAACAAGGTTGAAGACAGAGCTCTTCAATATGCCTCTGAAAAATTCTCTCAAGCCTCATCTGATATAGTAGTTAAATCAGCATCTTGCTCAGCAAAACAAATTCATGTAATTATTAACTATCATCGTCCAAAGTGTTTTCTCCATCTTTTTTGCAGTAAGATCACGAGAGACATTTTCTCTAGCATTTTAATGGCATAATATATCATACATACAGAAGAAAATATAAGAGATGCATGTAGTTGAAAGCACAATTATCAAGCAAACACCATGTAAACACCACCAGGGTTAAAACATAAATCACGGCCAGCAGCTTGGCATTCCTGTGGCAGTTATTTCCAGCCATATCCTCTTACCTTGAGTACCACTAACCGCTGAAAGAATGCTTCTGTGATCACCTCTTTCCCTTATTTTCCTTTATGGTTTTTCGACCTAAGCATACATTCTTAGAAGGATTGTTTCACCTGTTTTTGAGCGTTATATAAATGGAATTCTATGGTATGTGTTCCATGTTAATATCACTCAACCTTACATTTGGGTGATTTATCCATGTTGATTTGTTTAGTTTTGATTAGTTCCTTTTCATCGCTGTTATAGTATTTCACTGAGTGTTAATTTCACTACTTTAATGCTCGTAAGCATTTGTGTTGTTTCCTCTTTAGGGCCACTGTAGGCAATCCCGTGGTTAATATTTGTGTACATGCCTCCCAGGGTGTTTATGCAAAATTTGTCCAGGCTGCCTCTCTGGAAGAGGAATCCAGAGTCATGGAATGAGTCTCTGCATCTTCAACTTTACTTAATCATGCCGGAAGTTTTGTAATTTACAAGCGGTTCTATCTAGCAATTTACATTTTGAAAGAATAAGTGAGAGTCCCAACACTGCCCATAAGGGACTTTTTCAGAGGCTGCTTTGATGTAGTCCAGGGGCACTAGGTCCTCTGCAATTCTCTGATACACCTACCTGTGATTCTGCTTAAAAACAAAAACAAAAACAAAAACAAAAACAAAAACAAAAACAAAAACAAATAACAAAAAAGAAAAACAGCTCAAACCAGCATCTCGTTATCCCTACGTCTTTTCTTCTTTGCTCACCCACTAGTACCTGAAATATGAGGCCTCAGATCAACGTCAATCTTTATAGAAGCATGTGAGAAATTTACCTTTTCTTTTTTCAACACAAATTCCATTTGCCCACTGCCAAGCTCTGAGCCCTCTCTGTTCACTGTGGCTGCATCAACAGCACCACTGCCAGTTCCCGGTCTCCTTCTCATGTTCTGGAACAGTGGGTGGTGATTAACCGAAACAGTTTAGAGGCTTCATTCAACAATGTTTTTAATTGTCTTCTATTCCTCCCTCAACTTCTTTTCCTTTATCCCTATATGCTTCCCACCCCTTCATTCTCATGGAAAGAGAAGACAGAAACTAAGAAGTGGCTTTATTCTTCATTTAATTTTTCTTTTTTGTCAGCCACCAAGAGTTACATTACTAGCCCAAAGCAGAGGGCCTGTTTCTTCTCTTATCTTCTTGATCCAAACAAAGAAACAAAAAACATGTCAAATATTAACAGCAAACAAAAAGTTTTTTTTTCTTATTTAAGGCATTTGGTGCCTTATTTTAAGTTTACCCTCTGAGCACTATTCTCATAGATCCATGCTATTCCTTTAAAAAAAATTTTTTTAATGTTTATTTATTTTTGAGAGAGACAAAGTGTGAGTGGGGGAGTGGCAGAGAGAGAGGGAGACAGACTCTGAAGCAGGCTCCAGGCTCTAAGCTGTCAACACAGAGCCCAAAGCTGGGCTCGAACTCACAAACTGCGAGATCGTGACCTGAGCTGAAGTCCGATGCTTAACCAACTGAGCCACCCATGCACCCCCATGATGTTCTTTTAAGTTGCCTCCTTATTTACATTTTTGGACATTTCTTTATGAAAGGTAACCTAATTGGAGAACATTCTATGCCACCTCATTTTCTGTAGGTTGTCCCCTTTTCCTTCCTCAGTGCAATGTTTTCCATTTGCATAGCCTGCGTGATATATTTAAGCCTCTTCCAACCTTTGAGCTTTCTTTTTCTGTTATGGAGTTGCATGTCATAGCTTCTGTCAACATTTCCTTTGAAGCCCTTGAAGTCTCCTTTCTGAAGTTCATAGTGCATGTCTGACAAAGCCCAAGCTTGATCAGAATAAGATTTTTAAAAATAAAGAAAAAAAAAGACACAAATTTATATTCACTTCCTTTGTGATCAAAAGACCCTTGGCTTCTAGAATGTGTGTCCCTCTACATTTCTTCAGTGTGACATGTCATCCTTAAGTGCTTTCTTACTTCCTCACCTTAGCTCTTTCTCGTTTTCTCCTGGGTGCCGGTGGGACTCAGCCTGTCTTGTTATCCTCTTTGTATCATAACCTCTTCTCACCAAATGTTAATCTCTCTTGATCCCCTTCTTTTAGCCGTCTCTCTGCTAACATACACATACGTAATTTCTTGGGAACAACAACAACAACAACAACAATATGAAACTTCTTGCTGTGTTTCTGGTGTGAAATTTGACTCATTGCCATCAAGCTGACTGAACTTGAAGCTTGGGGAGAAGGGAGTTCTTCTTGAGCAGTGGTTCTCAAGCATGGGCGTGCATTGGACTCAACCCAAGGGCTTATTGGAACACACATTGCTGAGCCCTACTCCCTGGGTTTTTAATTCTGAGAATTTGCAATTGTGCAAAGTTTTCAGGTTGATGTTGATGTCACTGGTTCAGAGAACACACTTTGAAAACCATTGTAATGGAGTAAAATATAAGAATCTCATGAAGGGGTTGGTTTTCCTAATCCAGAGTAACCCAATGTGTTCTCATGTTTGGTTATTTATTATAAATGGTAGAGCTTGAGCTGTTCATGTGGAATCATGTATTACCATCTTCCAAATAAATGTGTCAATGGTATATTATGTGTATGAGGAAAAATCATGATATTTAAATGTATTTCTCTGCAAAATGAAGAGGTTGCTATTCATTTACCATGCAGATAATAAGGGAAAAATGATTCAAAGAAGGAAAGTAAAGAAAAAGCAGTTCCATTATGCTGTGTGTGTGTGTGTGTGTGTGTGTGTGTTTAAGAAGTGGTTTGACTCTTTGAAAAATAGTCCTCCCCTTTTTTTTGGCAGGGGGGAAGGTAAACACAGAAAGTGTTCAATAACTGTTCTGGAAAGGAAGGTACTTCGCTGCCTCTGATAAGGTAGCTCGCTAACCCAGATAACCTTTAGCCTCCTCTTATTATTACTCAATTCTTTGTGATGTTTTGTCTTCCAATCACTGGTTAGAGAGTCAGATGAATCAGTGAAAAGTAAGATTTTCATTGACTGCAAAGGGAGTTTATTCTGATAAGAGGTGGTGCCGACAGTAATGAGGGCTTTAGTGATGGATCTGCTGACAGCTCTGGAAAAGGGCACAGTATGCCAGAGCTCAGAAGTGAAAGAAGCAGCAAAGGGCTGGAGAACAGTCAGTCCGAGGACCACCCCCCTTCTCCCACCCCAGCACTCTCCATGTTATGCTTTTCAAGTATGTTTTATTATTTCAAACCTCCATACATGAACAATACTGTACTTGTCTGAAACCACAAAATAGAAAACAATGCAATGCGTCCCCACCTACAGCTTTGCCCTGTATGATGTTAGCCGGAAGATCACTGGGTAATCTTTCATTTTCTTCAAGGAGCTTAAGAACATTCACATCAGTCAGCTGCTGATCTTTATGTCCAGGCTCTGATTCTAATCCTTTTTGGTGAGACCCGTATCCCAAGGCCCCACCTATCAGGTTCTGCCCTCACAACCACGCGTGGTCTCTTAGTAATGGCTGGCCTTCCACATCTCTCTTTATCCAAAGGTGCCATCATTGAGGTCCAAATCTGCTTACTTAAGACTTGCTGTTTCACCTCATATGCACCTGTGGGGGTTGTGATTTGTTTTGTTTTTTTATAACATAACAGTGACTATTATATCTGTCACACAGAAGAAGTCCCACAACTAATTTTAGTCAAAAGTATACAGTAGGCTTAAGCTGTCTCTTTTCCTCCAACATTCAGGATTTCAGAGTTTGCTACAGATGTAGTGCCTCCCCCCCCCACCCTGGTGCCAAGAATTTCTCAAGGGGAGTCTCATGCTGGACTCTTCAGAGCCTACTTCCTTAACAAGTCTGTCACTCAGGCCTTTTGCTTTCTGCCTTCCAAGGTAACATTTGCTGTTCTGGGCTGCCCTGCTAGTGAGAAAGAAATAGAATCCACACTAATCATTCCCATTTGGAATTTATATTCTTAAGAGTGATTTCCTGGGGAATGTTGCTCCACCACTCCCTTTGTGGTCTAACACACAATAACAGCACCTCACAGTAAAAATTTCCAGCCCAAATAAGAGGTAAAAGCAAGGCTATGGAAATAAATGGACAATATATTTGAGAGAAGGCAGGAACCATGTAAATACACTTGGTGCTCATCCAGCTACCATTTTGCCATAAGGAGAAAAGTATGGATTAGCTGGATCCCATCCACCTCTCTGCTACTTTAATGTCTTGCTCTTCTCCACTGCTGTAAGCCAGCATTACAAGTGTCCACACATCTGGAGAAAGAGTTTCCAGAAGGCATGCTATTTTTTAATGCCCCCTCCCCCTGCACTGCTGGGCATTGAGAAAGACCATGTACATGACAGGGGTGTTGCTTACCATGTGAGCCATACTAACTCTACACTAACTCTACAGATGAAAAGTGAAGTCCTGTATCACTTGATTAGGAGGTGCAGGCAAGGCAATGGTCCCTGAGATGTTTTTGCTCAAGTTTGATGGAGGCCTACAGTCACATGGCTGATCAGTGATGGGAGAAGAGAGATCTTGGTATAGGACTTCTAAGTTACAAAGCCACTTAGTTTTCTTTAGAGTCACAGATAGAAGAGAGCACTGGGCTTCAAATATTAACAGAAAGGATGGAAAGAGTACAAACCATCACATTTTTTCCAGAGGCCCATGAGCTTCACTCCCAACTTCCCACAGTCTCCACAAACACAGTCCTCCCCCACCCCACGTTCCAACCCGGGTTTCAGTTTCTGAGGCTTTCGTGTCTTGTAGTCAACCAGTCTGGAAGCAGATGATCCTCCTTCTGAGGAATCATCAGAAGGTCAATAGCAGCCTCATGCTCTGTCACAGTGCCTACATCACTCACCTCACTTCATCTCATCACGTGGGCATGTTATCATCTCACCTCATCACAAGAAGTAGGGTGAGTGCAGGACCTTAAGATATTTTGAGGAAGAGGGGCACCTGGTGGCTCACTTGGTTAAGCGTCCACCTTTGGCTCAGGTCACGATCTCACAGGTCATGAGTTCGAGCCCCACATCCAGCTCTGTGCTGACAGTTCAGAACCTGGAGCCTGCTTCCGATTCTGTGTCTCCTTCCCTCTCTGCCCCTCCTCTGTTCACACACACTCTCTCTCTCAAAAATAAATAAATATTCAAAGACTTAAAAAAAAAGATATATTGAGGGAGAAAGCACATTCACATAACTTTCATTACAGTATATGCTGTAATTGTTCTGTTTAATTATTAGTTATTGTTGTTACTCTTTTACTATGCTTAATTTATAAATTAAACTCTATCAGAGGTATGTATGCATAGGAAAAAACATAGCATACAACGGGCTCAGTGCCATGCATGATTTCAAATATCCACTGGGGTTCCCAGAATGTATCCTCAGTGGATAAGGGGAGACTACTGTAAATGTAACAGATTCCCCTAATTATAGCATTCTAGATCCACACAGTTTCCAGCAAATATGATTTTCCATAATACTGGTAGGGGGTTTAGCTACATAACCTCTGGGAGATGATTAACTGTATTGCCTCAAAGCCCATTTCAAGCTCTGGAATTTCATATGTAAATTAGATCATTTGGTTTCTTTATGTACTCATAACCCTGTCCTTTTCTATTCAGAAAAGATACACAATTCAAAAAGAAAAAAAAGATCGAGCTGATGACACACATACCACTCTTTGTTCAATTGAAGATTTTGAGAAGATACTCTATCACAGGCAATTGCAAAACAAAACAAAACAAAAATATCAAACACTTATTCTGCTTTCAGGGAGTGCCAAGTGAAGAAGGGGAGAAACAAAAAATAATGAAAATACCACATAGCGATTAAAAATGTTATTTGGCCAATCCAGAAAATACCATAAGACTCCAGAGGAAAGAGCTTTCTTCCAGTTTAAGATTCTTTAAAATTCTTACGGAAGTTCTAACTTTTTATTTTACTCAATGTAAGAAACTCTTGCAAATAAGTTGACAATGCTAAAGTTTCCTCAGAGATGCTGTGGCTTTAATGATCGTACTAATCCAACTTGAAAACCGACCATGTTATTATTTTATTATAAGCAACAAATGTATTAAGTTGTTACAGTTATTCTTAATGCAATGTGCTATTGCTTATAAATAGGAGATGGTTTCATTATTTCTTTATTACTTAATGTAACTTGGTTATTCAAGGTGTTGCTATGCCATATTGTTAGAATATTGACACCCCCCCACCACATGCCCCACAGGCATGAACACATGCAACTATTTCCTTGCTTAAAAGATACTGCTGAGTCAGATGGCTTTGATGATCAAGCTACCCCTTAACAAATAATTCTTAGCATGTTAAATGACCGAGTCTAACACAACTCTTCATGACTAGTTCTGTCTTCACAGATGCCTGGCTGTGAAACAGGAAATTTGTGAGGTCGCCTCTAAGGATTTTCTTTATATTGCACCCAGCAGAGGATAATGTCTCTCTCTCTCTCTCTCTCTCTCTCTCTCTCTCTCTCTCTGTGTTGTATTTATACTCACTTCTTTTAACTATGCCTTTTTTTTTAAAATGTCTGAGATACATTTTCTGGCATCTGTCATTACTATATGCTGAGCACAAGGTGCAAAGAAGTCGCTGCTTCTGTAGAAAATAACCAAGTCAAGGACAGAGGGGCACATCATTATAATGCAATGCAAATTTCTCATTAAAAGGCAAATCCTTCATCTCAAAAGGTTGAACAGGATGCAACTTCACTTGACTGGGGGGGAATTTCCTGTTAAAGCGCTGACAAAATATTCCAACTGAAGTCTATTCTTCGGATCTGAACCACTTTCATTTCAATGAATTGGAACATTTGAGTGTATTGTAAGCCCATGTCCTACAAAAATGTATTCTGAGATAATTAAACAAATGTCAGCAAATGGGATGCCATCCATAGTAATCCCTCCTTTCTTTATTTTTCCCATCAGGGCTGGTGAAATGTTTCATCAACATATGTGGACTTCTAAAATGGGTGGTTGTATTTCTGCAGTAGTTGCCTTTTAATGAATTTTCCTGATCTTATGTTCCTTATTCCTATGCATTCTCACCACAGCTTCTTGTCTGCCCACATTATCCCCTCTCTGGACAAGGTGGCCTTATATTAAGCTCCTAAATTTGTAGACCAGTGAAGTATTCCTCTCTCCCCTCTGCCTTAAGCAATTTCTTTCTCTGTAAGTATCTCCAACTTGATGTTTTCTGGGTACTTAAAACTCAAAATCTCCACCTCCATTCCAGTTCCCCTGATCCCACACAAACGTACTCTTTAGGTTGGTGGGTGCCCCTGATGTACACTGGGCTCCTAAGCCACACTCGAGGGTCATCATTTCCTTCTCCCGTCTTTCCTTCATTCCTCACATGCAGCCAGGCTCCCAGTTCTATCCATTGCACTCCTTAAACATCCTTTTATTGACTCAGCTTCTCTTCTCTCTGTTGCCCCTTGCTCTTTTTAGGATTCTTCATCTCTCACCTGAACGTATTTTGGAGCAACCTCATCAATCACCCTGTTGTAAAATCCCAACGCACGCACGTGTGTGCTCCCACGCATTTCAGACCAGCCTCCATGCTGCTATCAGAGGGAGCTTCTAACCTGTACCTCATCAGATCCCTTCTTGTTTTAAAGATCTTTAACGGCAACTCTTCCAGCTTCCTTCTGATGACACACAGGACCCTTCTGATGTCTCTGTGGGACTTATCCTGCTTTTCTGTTCTGGCTGAGAAATAGCAAACATCATTGCCTAAATTGCTGTTGGAGGAAAATGGGCACACACACAAACACGTGCTGCTGGAGGGAGTGGTGGGCCTCATTGCCCTTCCACACCAAGAGGCATCCTTTATTATTACAAATTGGGTAGCTCAGTGATGAGTACCATTCCATTCCTTTAAAAGCATGCTCAGTATTTCCTTGTAAATAGCTCCAATGCGGTCCAGACAGCTTCAGACCCCAGTTCTGAGGGAGTGATGTTTTCCGTGTGTGTGTTTTTATTAGGTTTTTTTTAACAGTGCATTGACATAGCAATATGCATTTGAAAAGTCTCCCCTGAATACCTGCTTATGTAACTGATTGCAGTGGCTTCAAATAGCCCAATCTTTCAGTCAAAGCAGACACCCACTTACCAAGTTAATTGTGCTTCCACAAAGTCCCTAGATGTAAATGAAGGATGTTAGGCTGTTTTCTTTCCATCAGCTGTGTAAAAAAGAGAACTTCTCACCTTATTCATAAGGAAGGTGTTATATAGTCACCTCAAATTCTCTGACTACTTGCACAATTACAGGGAATTAACCTGTATTACAGTAAGGTAGAGTGATGGCAAATACGAACCAGCCGTTCGTATTTTGGTGCCTGCAAAATAGTTACACTTGTAGCAGGTGCCCCAAAACACTAGTTCTTTGTTGGGTGTGTTATGTTGGAAGCCATGTCTATGTGTGTTCTTTTTGTATTTACATTTCTCATTCTGCATCTTTTTCCCCCTCTTTTCACCTTAAAAAAATCAAGTTATTTGACTAAAGATATCTGCTATCAGTGAGGAAGATGAGAAGCATTGAATTTGTATTAATACTGTGAAAGACACAGAGTTCTTGGCATTCTTGAATAACCATCAGTGATGCCTGTGATATGTTACAGAATATCGGAGAGAACATAGTATCTATAGAAAGCATGAAATATTGTACTGAAACAAGCATGTTAAAATCAAAGTTTGCTGCAACTTATTTTGATGAAATTATATTTCTTTGAAGAGTCCAGGAGGGTGGTAAGATAATGGGTCAGCAAACACAAGAAGCAATGTGAATGTAGTTTCACCTCGTCTGGCTTTCGCATGCTGCCATTTTAGGTCTGAAATGTAAAGAAAGGTGATAAAATAGGGAGACTATGAGAGGCTCCTTCATGGTTTCACCAGGTACTCTTAGTTACAGAAGGATCATCCAATGAGGGGAGCCCCCTGAGGTGTGGTTCTTGCTTCCATCATTCCATCAGTCTTGGCTGCACAGGGTGCCAGAAAGCTACAGGGTTTGTTTCTACAATGGAATTTGTCACATCTGGAAGCCCACCTATTTGGTGCCTAGAATAAAAGCAAATGGCAGTGTTGACAGGCAGACCTGACTAAATTCCTGAACCCAATGAACGCTGGGATGCCTGCTGTGGAAGAGTAAACTTCATGAGCTCAGTTTCCCAGTGAATTTGCTCAGATACTGAGTTGTTTCCCAAAAGAGAGAAAGCCAATATTTAGGTGGTCGTATGGAGTACATTAAGGGGAAATTAAAACCGACCATTTCAGATTTCCCCTAAAAGTCCCAGATGCAGGGGTGACCTGGGTGGCTCAGTCGGTTAAGACTCTCGACTTTGGCTTGGGTCATGATCTCATGGTTTGTGGGATTGAGCCCTGTGTCAGGCTCCTCACTGACAACATGGAACCTTCTTCGGATTCTTCCTCTCTCTCTGCCCCTCCCCCACTCATTCTGTTTTTCCCTCCCTCTCTCTCTCTCTCAAAATAAATAAATCAACGTTAAAAAAAAGTATCAAAAATATACAGAATACAGTCTGTCTCCTGAATCTGCATTAAGCTGGGAGCAAGCTCTAGGCCAGATGGAGAGTGGACCCTCAGGACTAGAACAGATACTTAGGAACTTTTGTTCCTCCTTTTAGCTAAATAGACCCTAATTAGGAAGCCCTGGAAACTTCCTGCAGTTGTAGTATAGGCTAAGGGGGGGATGGGATGTTTTTTCTGCCAAGGGCCACGCTCTGTTTTCATTTCATTTAAAAATCACTGAATCACTCAACCATCATTTTGTAGTTAGATAATAACTCTTGATAGAGCCTTTACAGAAGAACAAATAGGGTGTCATCACTCTTCCAATATCATCAAGCTTATTTCTCATAATAATGATTATGAGCTAGACAGCTCTCTTTCATAACTAACAAAAGAGGCTCGGAGAATGTAAGTAACTTTCCAAAAGTCACAGTGATTTTAAGTAGCCAAATCAGCACTCGGCCCCACGTTCTCCAAACTTTAAAGCTAAACTGCTAATGCCAGCCACGTGACCTGTGATACCTCCGGAATGTGTTGTAGGTCTGAAGGATGGGGAAAAGCTCTCAGTTCATTTCTTAACACCTTGTAAGAATAGGTTCGAGAGAATTCTCTATGCTGGAGTTTTGTGCTTTAGAAAGTAAGGTAGTGATTTGTTGAAGAACAAAATATATTGATTGTCCAATTATGTGAAATTGGGCTGCTGAAACTTGGCACTATTTGGAAAATTCAGAATAAATTGAAACCAACCTGAAACAGGGGCACAATTTTGATTAGAAGCATTGTCTCCAAACTTCATGAAATAGAGCTGGGAGATATTAGAACTGACACAGCTAAGAGGGATATTTATGTGTGGCTGGAAGAAGCAGCAATCATGTTTCTGTAGTGGAGACAGTCAGACTCCCAGAGGCTAGAATGTGGGTTGCCCCCTTCAAATTGGCCTAATTTTGAAGAGTAAATTTACAGTGATGATCACTTTCGTTACAATGAAACTCTGCCTTAGTATTTTCCCCTAATGCATAAAAATACCTATTGCATTAAAAGTAAATCAATTGCCAAAACATTTTGGCATAATCCATCATATATGCTTTTAATCACTGTAACTTACTACCACCTAACTTATTAAGGTCACCATATGTTCCAACCCCAAAATAAGGATATGGGATCAAATAAAGAATACTTTTAATTGAAAAGCCTCGCATGAGTATAAAAAGAAAAAAACACATTGGGGCTCGTGGGTGGCTCAGTTGGTTAAGCTTCTGACTTTGGCTCAGGTCATGATCTCACAGCTTGTGAGTTCGAGCCCTGTATAGGGCTCTGTGCTGACAGCTCAGAGCCTAGAGGCTGCTTTGGATTCTGTATCTCCCTCTATCTCTGCCCCTCCCCACTTGCCCTCTGTCTCTCCCTCAAACAAAAAATAAATAAATAAATAAACATTAAAAAAAATTAAAACAAAAACAGATATATTTGAATGTTGCATGTATTTTTCTGATTTAGGTAATAAAATAACATGAAATTTTACCTTCCTTACTAAAGCTAAAGTCTACAGTCATTATACATAACTTAATGTGCTTCTGACTTATTTCCTTGCTTAACCTACTTCTTTAACTCAGTTACTTCTTTCCTGAACCAGGCAAGTATTTGTATGTATATATTTTTATTTTTTAATATTAGACTTAAACAACGACAACTAGAAAACCAGTTCTTTTCCTTTCAAGAAACGCAAGCAGAAAATTATTTTCTAAGTCTTTAAAGATTTTTGGATAATCTTTTGCAGTTAAAGTATCAAACAGAAAACATACCTGGCTTTTGGATTAATTTTTTACTCCGGTATCTTAAAAATTTACCTCCCAAAGGCATCCAGATGCTCCTTTGCGGGGTATCCAAGAATACAGATTTTAAAACAAAGATCGGGGGGCGCCTGGGTGGCTCAGTCGGTTAAGCGTCCGACTTTCGCTTAGGTCATGATCTCGCGGTTCGTGGGTTCGAGCCCCGCGTCGGGCTCTGTGCTGACTGCCAGCTCAGAGCCTGGAGCCTGTTTCAGTCTGTGACTCCCTTTCTCTCTGACCCTCCCCTGCTCACGCTGTCTCTCTCTCTCTCTCTCCTAGAAATAAATAAAACATTAAAAAAAAATTTTTTTTTAAAAAATAAAAAATAAAAAAAAAATAAAACAAAGATCGGCCCATGCACTTGAGAAAGATATGCCACATCAACCCAGAAAATGTTAACACCCTTGCAAAAGTGAGCCATTACACCCTCATCTCCTCTGCTGAGAGCAGTAATATTTAACTCCCACATGGAGCTGCGAGATAGGAGAGTACTTACTTTCTTAGCTTTATCAAAAGGCTCAATTATTTTAATTTCTTTGAGGCTGGATACCTTGGTAGTAGTAAAGAACAATTTCATGGATCTATTAGAATGTATATCACACATGGTACTTTCAAAGCATGTCTGTCCTTTGGGGATTAAGAAGGAAAGGTAATTTAGTGAAGATAAAATGGACTTAAGCAAGCATTGTATTCTTTATCTAGCATTTTACTGACGTAGTTCAATAATTATCCTTCACTGTGGCTTCGAGGCGGTTGCCTTTCAAGTACAGGAAGGACAATCATCGGAGGGGGCAGGGGAGGAAAACTGAGAGAAAGGGTTCAGAGAGGAGGAGAGAGAGGGAAAAACGAGCAGGAAGAAGAGGTGAGAGAGGTGGAAGAGAAAGGAAATGGAGCAAGGAAGAGTTGAGGAGGCTGTTCATGTAAGACAATGAGATCTCAAGATCTGATTGATCTTGGTAGACATGCAAACGTGTCAATTCTGTCTTATCGAAGGGTGCAGCTAACCTCACCCACACAACTGCACATAAAGGTTCCTTTTTCCGTTTCACTTTCTTTCACAGTATGTCAATTCCTCTACCTTTCTTTGAAATATGTGACCCAAATTAGTTTCCTTTAGCTTGAGAAATGTATCACCTTCATTTTCTATCTTCACTGAACCTGGAAGGCTATGGAGCAATGGTAAAGGGCAACAGGTATGAATTATCAGTAGAGGCCCCTTTGAATGAAAATTTTATACAATCTTAAAAACAAAGAAAAATAGAAATTAGAAGAAATTAGAAAAAATGGTGTTCATAAATAGCAGCGTTATCTGCACACTGCATAAATCAACAGCATATTTCCTGGAAGTTTTAACCAAACTCATAATCTAGACCTCTGTGGTTACGGTTGTCCCAATAATTCAAGAAAGAAGGAAAGCTTCTGCATAGCGTGGTGTTTTATGTACAGCAAATCCTCAAAAATATTTTGTGTGATGGGTCAATTAATTTGGCTTCTGTTTTCAGATTAAAGAAAAAATGCATGGGAAGGAATGATACAAAGACAAAAATTAAAAAGAAACTCATGAGGGTCAGTTTGGAACTCAAGTTCAATGGAAGAAAAGTGGTATTAAGCCACCAAGGTCCTCATGATCTTTTCTTTGAAAAGAAAATACCAGAGAGCCAAGGCAAGGTCAGATTAGCTTGAGAATTAAGTGAGTGTTAGCACTATACCCTCCCCTAGCAGCCAGGAATCTAGTATTCTTTACCTGTAACTTTAAGTAGTACAGTGTTTGTTATACTTCAGTGGGCAAAACCACAGTCCTTCATGGAGAAGAATGAACCATTGTAACTTGAATTGACTTAGAAGCCACAAGGCAGATTGCTTAAGACTTGAGCCCGGAATTAAAAATGTCTTGTTTTGGGGCGCCCCGGTGGCTCAGTTGGTTGGGCATCCGACTTCAGCTCAGGTCATGATTTCATGGTTCGTGAGTTCGAGCCCCACATCAGGCTCTGTGCTGACAGCTAGCTCAGAGCCTGGACCCTGTCTTCGGATTCTGTGTCTCCTTCTCTCTCTGACCCTCCCCTGCTCACACTGTCTCTTTTTGACTCTCAAAAAATAAAATGAAAACATAAAAAATAATTTTTTAAATGTCTTGTTTCTTGTCCCTCCCCCCTCTTCCACTGCTTGTCTAAGTGAAGCGTGATTAGAAGTCAAACCTAATTTATCCTTCCCATTCCTAACTACCTTTATACAGTTTCCTTAACATACTTATTTTTATTGGTTGTGCTGATGAGTCAATAGTTTTTTTTAAAATATATATATATATAATAGCCCAACTAACCAAGAAGGCAGATGTGATCTATAATTTTATACCAAATGAGAGCCAATGTTAAGTTTTGATGACTTCCTTTGAATATTTATACATGCATATTTATTTTTATATGGTTGAGATCATGCTGTATGTATATAATTTTGCATGCCTCAGCAGTTATCTTCTTTCCTCAGCAATGTCCTCTGAGTTACAATACTCTCTGCTACTTTATTTTCTCACCATCTTACAGGCTTTGTTTCTATAACAAAAGTACAAACCCTTCCAAGGAAGAGACTTTTTTCCTTCTATTTATTTGTCCTTATCTTGTTTTCTACACACACACTAGCAATTTGCCTTCCCAGACATGCAACATATATATAGTTTGAATTTATGAGATTTATGGGAATCATTAGAAGAAGTAAATCACCTTTAGCAACACTTGCCCCTCTAGGAAGGAAGCTCTTCTCCAAGAAGCTCCAGAAGACATGGTTCTTTGAAAAAGACCCAGATATGGGGAAAATTTATTTTCCAGAATAGTGTGAATTCCATAAAATGTAAAAAAAAAAAAATGATGCTCATACAATCAGGTAGGTCTTGGCTTAAATAAAACTCTTCATTCCAAGGCACACCTGAAGTTTATTTTTCACACTGCTGTCAAAGAGAGCTTTTGAACAAAGTGAATCTCCATATTCACTACCAGTACTCATTTCTGCATCCCCCTCTCTATCCCTACTGTATAGTCCAGCAATTCTCAAAGTCCCAGGAACACAACATGCATATTCTCTTTTCTAGGCCTTTGCATATGCTGTTCCCTCTGCTTAGAAGATCCTCCTTCCCCACGTCCACCCCATCTTCATCTGGATAATTCTTACTCATGCTTCAGGTCTCAGCTAAGATGCCCCCCTTTTAAGAAAGTCTTCTTAGCCCCTGCTAGGCTAGACAGTTGTTTTTCAGTGCTCCCTAATACCTATGTATTTTTAAATGCCTTTCAGATTATTTGTGCCCCCCTCCCACTCCACCCCAAAGGCTTTCTGAAGATAGGAACCGTCACTGTTCACCGTTCTAACCTCAACATCTGACTGACAGAATGCATGTGTTTGCTGAATGTGTCTTCAATGAATTAATGACTCTACCCTTCTTGACGGTTTCCTTGTGTGTCATGTCTCTGAGCGCGCCAAGACTTCACCACACTGCTGCCCGAGGGAGTTACCTGCAATACCTCTGCTTTTGACCGTTCCTCTTTCCCATTTCTGTGAGGATCTTTTGAGCTCCACTCTGCCTCTGTAGGTTGTCAGCCTATCTGCTTTTCCACTCAGAGGGGCGAATGGCTCAGGTGTCATACTCCTGATACACCATGTGGCTGTGAACTAGAGTGTTTCTGAGAGAGTTTCTTACCCGAAAGAAAGGCTTTAATGGCAGGACCTTCAATCTCTCTCCTGAAGGGGGCATGCACTTAGGGCCTTTGTGCATCCCATAAATGTTCCCTGATGAATGATGGCTAGCTTCCTTCATGGAGACTCACATCAAAGCCAAATGTCCTTTGATATGGAACACTTGCCCATGAGTGGTTGTATTGACGCCTTTGTGAAAGACTCACTGAAAATACCCATATTGCTTTCAATTGAAATTTTTGGGATAAGGTCACTCATGAATTACAGAAAAACAAAAAGTTCTTTGTTATGTGCTGCACATTTAATGTGAGTGTTAACTCTACTTACACACTTTTAAACTAAATTTGTGTAGTGGGACCCCTGGGTGGCTCAGTCCATTAAGCCTCCAACTTCAGCTCAGATCATGATCTCAAAGTTCGTGAGTTCGAGCCCCTCACTGGTCTCTATGCTTACAGCTCGGAGCCTGGAGCCTGCTTCAGATTCTGTGTCTCCCTCTCCCTCTCTGCCCCTCCCTTACTCATGCTCTGTCTCTCTCTCTCTCAAAAATAAATAAAAATATTTTTAAAAATTTTTAAAAATAAATTTATGTACAGATTTTGCATTGGTAAAGGAGAAATTAAATGTATTTATCCAATTTTGTGATACATAAACTAACAACAGAGGACATGGTACTCATGACATAGAGAGCTGAAGAGAAAATGAATTTTACTGAATAGGAAATTAATTCATCTAGGCCACTGAGAGATGATTTACACCTAGGGAAAATCAGGAAAACTCTTGATCTTTTTCCATTGGAGAAGCATTCTTGCTGGAAATCACTCAGAGAGAGAGAGAGAGATAGAAAAACTACTGGGTCCATATTTTAAAGATGATAAAAAGCTTCTTATTTCTTTGGAAATGAACCTGGGTCATTTTGTGTTTTTTCTTCCTTCTTTATTTCTTTTTCCCTTAGGGTAGATTTCTCTATCCTACTTTGGAGTGTCTAATGACTTTACCACAGATGAATCATTAAATACAGAGCTAATGAAACCTTTTGAAATAATATAAGCGAAGCCTTTTATTTTTGAGTTGGAGTTGCTTCCCAGAGAAGTCATGCCCTGTCACCTTGCTGTGTAGTAGTGGCAGAACTGGAGCTTGAAGTCAGACGCCTGGGTTCTGTGCCCTGTGTTCTCTCCTCACACTGCAGATATTTGCTGGGAAATGTAGAATAATATGAGGTGTCTACATGAATAGACCATACCTCTCAAATATTTAATATATAACGTAGTAGTAAGAATAATATTCAACATGCTGGGCACTATCTAAATGCTTTATTTGCCTTAGCACACTTGATCCTCACAATGCCTTGCGATTCTTACGTTAGCCAGCGACAAAACTGACACCTTAGACAGCTCCACATTTTGTCCCTGTTGACACTGGGACTCAAAGCGAGACAGCTGCACGCTTGAGTCTCTCAGAACTGCTGTATTTATGCTTCCTTTCATCCAAATATATTCGTAGACTATTCAAACATACGTGCAATTGTGTTAAGAACATGCCTGGTGGAGTCAGAAAGAGGAATGAGTGGCTGGGCCACCAAGGACAACCTTCCGTTACTCCCTCTCGCTACCAGCCTGTGTCCTCGGTGACTTGAGACTACTTCAGCAAAGCACTTTCTCCTAGAATGACCTGCAATAATGCAAAGAAAGCTCTTAAGACTCAGTTTTAAGACTCTGCCATGTGTGATAAGAAGCAGTATGCTAGTGTGAATTGTTAAACTTATTCTATATTCTGGTCGGCCGAAGTTCGTATTTCATTTCAACAACACAAGCCTGATTTTTTTTTAACCTTGCTATTTGAGAAATTAAAAAAGAAAATACACACTTGCACTACCCTAGCTTAGTACTATGATATAAGAAAATTAATTTGTTCTTTATTAGGACATTTTGATGTTTTAAAGTCATTTTTAAATGAGTTTTGATTCTGTTTTCTCTATTTTGTAATTTTGTTTTGTTGCTGTTGTTTATTTAAATCCAAGTTAGTTAACATATAGTGTAGTAATGGTTTGGGGCGAAATTTTGATTCTTTTTTCTTTAACACAATACGTTATAGGGACCTTCTTTCTCATTATTTGCCTGTTTCTACAAAACATGAGGAGGCTCTGGTGAGGAAATTCAAGATAGCTGATGATTTCATGTAATTGCAGTTTATCCTATATTATTTGATATCGAGAATAAAACAAAGGGATAGAAGTTTGGAAATAAATAGAGAAAATCTTATTTAAACAAACAAGCAAACAAAACAACAAACCTTACCATTTTGTTAGAAATATCACTGCTGCGTTGAGGGCCTGACTCTTGGTTTTGGCTTAGGTTGTGATCCTCGGGTCATGCGATTGGGCCCCATGTTCGGCTCCACACTTGAGTATGGAGCCTGCTTGAGATTCTCTCTCTCCTTCTGCCCCTCCCCTGCTCATGCTCTCTCTCTCTCTCTCTAAAATTAAAAATTAAAAAAAGAAGAAATATCACTCTCTACTGTACTTAGGAAGATTTTCTTTCCAACAATACAAGACAAAGAATAATCTAAAAGTTTCCAATATCCTTGCAGTGTCTACCTCATCAAAAATCAATGAAATCTGAAATGCAGTTGCCTTGGACAGAAGATCTGCAGCTAAATTATCTTGCAATTGCAGAAAGTATCTTGATGTCAATCTAGCACATATATTGAGCAGGTGTGACACTTACTCCCCTGTAATTTCAAAGTGTCACTGAGTAATTTTTTTCTCTGCACAATAGTTTATGACGTTAGTGTCTCTTTCTTCCCCTATCTCTTGAAGAATTTATTCTTTGATCTTGTCTCTGAGAGTTTTAATTTCCTTTTCCACTGTAGAGCTTTGGATTTGGTGGTAATTTTTAAGAGCTACTAAGTAGTAACTGTAAACTGAATAAGACCTAAAGAATCCAAGAGATATAATTTTTTCTGACATTACTGCTCCTGGAGAGAGAATAGGTTGTGATGCTCTGTGGCCATGAGGTAGCCTCATGACCTGTAAATGCATTGATTCACCTTGGAACAATTTGCCTACCACAGACTGCCTGGGCTGACTTTTTTTTTTTTTTTTTTTTTTCATGCTGCATCAAGAACCTGAAACACTGCAAGGACTTTCTAATGGAACTCCTTCCTTTAAAGTCACCCTTACTGCCTAAATCATCTGCCACAGTACAATGAGAAAGCACTCCAAGGAGTAAAGCATGCTGTTCCCTGCTTAAAACTCACAGTGGTTTCTTACTGCAGAACAGTTTACCCCAGGTCCCTAGTAAGGCTTTCCTGGCTCTCACTGAAAAGGCTCTGCTTTCCTCTCTGGCCTCAGACCTCATCCTTTCCTTCAGGTCCTTGAACACTTTGGCTGTCCTTTGCCCCCAGGCCATAGTGCATGCAAATCCTTTTTCCCAGTACTCACTAAGTCCCCCTCTCAGTTGACCATCTTACTCGACATGTTTGGTGTACACTAAAAATTGAAGAGGAAACATATTTTGGGGAAATGTTACACTAGAGTAAGAGGAATGAAAAAAAAAGGTTAAGTTTGTGTTTTTTGGGTTTTTTTTCCTGTACCAACCTACAATTTCTATATACACCTTTCTTCCTCTGAGGCCCTCCTCAGACACTTTGAGCTGTCTGTCTTCCTGTTCTTAATAAGATAGTCTCTATAACTATAAAGTATGGGGGCACCTGGGTGGCTCACTTGGTTGAGCCTTCGGCTTTGGCTCAGGTCATGATCTCATGGTTTGTGGGTTCGAGCCCCACATCGGTCTCTGTGCTGACAGCTCAGAGCCTGGAGCCTGTTTCAGATTCTGTGTCCCCCTCTCTCTCACCCCTCCCCCTCTTGTGCTGTGTCGCATGCTCTCTCTCTCTCAAAAATAAAAATAAACATTAAGAAAAAACAATAATGTATGATTAGTTATATATGCCTCAGGGTGAACTGAGTTAAATATTATGGGATGCTCATTATATACCAGGCTGTGTTCTAGGCACCGGGAAATTGTCAGTGAGCAAGATAGGAGAGGTAGCAGCTCTCAGCAAACTTCATTGCTAGTGGAGGAGCAATTAAATGATTAAATAAGATCACTTCAGATAGAAATCCTCTATAGGGAGAAGACAAAATATGAGTATCTCATAAAGTGTTGGCTAGGAAGGAGGTGTCTAGTTTAGAGCACATGGTTCAAATGGTCTCCTTAAAGGTAAAGCCTCCATGAGGAAGGAAGCCTGGCCATAGAAGAGTAGAGGAAGGCATTCCAGGCAGAGGGCATGGCAGGTGCAAAGGCCCTGTGGTGAAAATTAAGTTGATTTTTTTTTAATTCCTCAGGTGCCTTTTATTCTTTACATTGTTACTTTTTTTTTCTTAAATAGTTTATTGTCAAGTTGGTTTCCATATAACACCCAGTGCTCATCACAACAAATGCTCTTCCCTATGCCCATCACTCTCCTTCCCCTCTTCCCCACCCCCATCAGCCTTCAGTTAGTTCTCAGCATTCAAGAGTCTCTCATGGTTTCCCTCCCTCTCCCCAACTATTTTTCCCCTTCTTCTCCCCCATGGTCCTCCGTTAGCTTCCTCCTAATCCACCTATATGTGCAAACATATGGTATCTGTCCTTCTCTGCCTGACTTATTTCACTCAGCATAACACCCTCACGGTCCATCCATGTTGCTACACGTGGCCAGATGTCATTCTTTCTCATTGCCATGTAGTATTCCATTGTATAGATATACCACATCTTCTTGATCCATTCATCCGTGGATGGACACTTAGGGTCTTTCCATATTTTGGCTATTGTTGAGAGTGCTGCTATGAACATTGGGGGTGTGTTCGAAGAGTAGGAAGAAAGCCGGGAAGGCTGGAATAGAGTTCGTGGGGAGAAGAGTGGTGGCTGATAAGGTCTGAGGCTCAGCTGGCAATAGGACATGCAGGGCCTTGCAGACCTGGTAAGGAATTCTCATTTTCTTCCCAGTGCAAGTGGAGACAAGCAGAAGATTATAAGTGCATAAGCAGTGTGATCTCATTTAGAGTTGTGCACGTGGGCTCCGGCTTTACTGTGCAGAGATGGACTGAGGAAGAGCAGAAGTGGGCATAAGGATGTGAGTTAGGAACCTCAGTGCATCGCCTGTTAATGATGTCTGTTAAATTCAGCGAAACACTGAAACAGGAGAGCATTGAAAGTGATGTGTCACCATCTTGTCATATTTTTAAGGTTTATTTTCATGCAGACAATAAGTGTGATTTCTGTAGTTAAAGGAATTTTAGAATTTGTGTAAGAGATTTTACTGGGAAAGGAGAAAATTGAATCAACATGGGTGTTAAATGGTAGACAGTTGGTTTAGTGGTGAGTAAAATATTGGGAAAAGGGGGATCTACACAAAAAACAGGTTTTAATCATAAAGAGTAGTTAGTGGGAGGGCGCCTGGGTGGCTCTGTCGATTAAACATCAGACTTTGGCTCAGGTCATGATCTCTGGGTTAGTGAGTTCGAGTCCTGCATTGGTCTCTGTGCTGACAGCTCAAAGCCTGGAGCCTGTTTCAGATTCTGTGTCTCCCTCTCTCTCTGCCCTTCCCCTGCTCATGCTTTGTCTCTCTTTCTCTCCCAAAAACAAATAAATGTAAAAACAAATTAGAGCAATTAGTGGGGACAAGGAACCAAAGTGCCCTCCCTGCAATCAGCCCCATGGAATTCTAGAAAGTTCTGAATTTGGAATCAGATGTATTGCTTTGGAATCCTGGGTTCAACACTTTGACTAACAGGTCTGCCTTCACTGAGCCTCTATATTTTGCTCCTTTATTAAACAAAAATGTCCTACCTGGCGATTGGTGAGATTTTGTTATGCCATAAAAATAATTACTTCATGGCTCTATTATAATGATATCATATCTGGCATTCAGATCTAACTTTATAGGTAATATTTTCATAGGATAATAGAGCTGAAAATTATCTTCAACATTATGTAAACATTTACTCATATATTTATAACTGCTCATTTAGAGATGAGAAAATGGAAACCTACAAGGGGCAATGAACCAGCCAAGGGTTTCTGATCCAGTTAGCGCGAGACCCGTGCTTCAAGTCAGGTCTCTGGACTCCTGATAAGGCATTCTCGCCACTAACCCCCCGACTCCTTCCAGGTCCAGGGAAGTTCTGCCCAGAGGATAATTACAATACATGTTTTATTCATTCTTTGTTTCTCCTGCATAGAAGCACTGATGAACTGGTAAAGTTGGGAAACTGACCAACTCTTCTACCACCCCTTACAAAATAGTACAATTTTACCTTACAAAAATATATTCAGTATAGTTCTGAGAAATATTCGGATGACTTCTCAGGACCCTGTAGGATGATTGGGCCAATGGCTTGTACAAATTGTGGACCTTTTCAGCACAGCTTTCTGTTCAAGGACATCTAAGGACTTGTTTATTTTGTTCTGGTGCATGGAGTAGAACAAATTAAGAGAAATCTATTCTATTAGTTACATCCATTTAAATATAATGGGATGAAAGCATATCTTTTATGAAGTAATTTTTGTAAGAAATGGAAATTAGACAACTTCAAAAGGGGGGGTGAGCAGTTAGCCAAACTCAATAAAGGTCAGTTATTTAAAAATCTATATTTTGCCTTCTGTAGAATTTTGACTTTTGTCCAAGCACATTATCAGCGCCCTCTCTGATCCACTATAATCTCCAAATGAGGCCTGAGGGACGCATAAATCTTGGTTCCATGGCTCAAGATCCCTGAGAAATCTTTTTGATGACAAGAATGAGTAAAGACAGATGGAGCTGCACATTCTTAAATGAATAAATATAGCTTTTAAAATACTTTCTCTTTCAAATAATCAAAAGCACATGTCAACATCACAGGCAGGATCTCAAAGAAGCAGAAACAAGGGTGGAGCTAAAAATTATACCAAGCTTAAAACAAAAATAAACAAGCCTAATTGAGAGCAAGAGTGGGAATTCCTTAAAGAGTGGAAACCATATTCCAGGCTCTCAGTGCTGGGACAAGATGCCCACTTCTTCTTTGAAGCTTTCCTACTGTTTCACTTGCAGCTCATCAGGGAAGCCCACATTGTTTCCAAAGAGAGTGTTGGGAAACTCCAGCCGGAATTTCAGGGTTTTTTTTTTTTTTAAGTATACATATATATATACTTAAAAAAAAACTTATATATATATATATAAAAGACGGAAAATTTGCAAAGATACCTTGGAAGTGAGAGATTTACCAAGCAAAGGGTAAAAAAACCCCATCGAATCAAATTCTTATTTAGAAATATACCGTTCATTTAGAGTTGGTCAGGTTGTATTAAAAAGAAAAATTGCTTTTACTTACCATATAGGGGAAAAATGGGTACATGCAATGACTATGAAATTTCTTCCTCAATTCTTAATGATACCACTAACAGCATTTGCACTTGCTGTAAATTCCTCAAACTTGTTGTGTCCCCAACACACTCTCAAGTATTAGTGACTTTGGTACCTGTTAAAAATACAAATAGGAACAAGTATGCTGGATTTAGGTGTCTGACTAAATGAATCCATAATAACTGTTACAAGTGTCTGCTTGCATGTACAGTGCCTTGCAATTCTGTGATAACAATCACGGTTCGCAGACTGTTTGTTGCCCTTCTGCACTACCTTTCTAGAAAGAATTGTTTCCTGCTCTGACTCTAGGCTTTTCTAGCCTCATGAGATAAGTGTCTCAATGCAATGGAATTCTCCTTATGGCATTAATTTACCTTTGTGCCTGCATTTCACGTAGTACCTGCAGCACACTTTCAATGCCATGTTCCATGTAGCGATCTGCTATTGGGCTCAGTATTGCATCTGACAGCCATTGCCACTGAAGTAAATGACAGTTGTGGCAAAAAGAAGATTTAAATTTGGTGATGGCCATCAGGGATTTCTTTCTGAGTGTTAAGGCATGCTGGTTGACAATTACTGCTGTGAATTAAACAACTCCATATCTGCGGTGCCGGGGTGGCTCAATCGGTTAAGCATCTGACTCTTGATCTTGGCTCAGGTCTTGATCTCATAGTTCATGAGCTGGACCCCGCATAGGGCTCCACACTGACAGTGCTGAGCCTGTTGGGGATTCTCTGTGTCTCCCTCTCTTTCTGCCCCAGCCCCCACTCTCTATCTCTCAAAATAAATAAATACACTTAAAAAATAAGTAAATAAACAACTCAGTATCTACCTTACTTGTACCTTAAAGAGGAGTGATCACTTCTCGTATAAATATCCTAGTCCTGTGACCTTGTCTGCTCTACTTCATGCAAAACTCTAAAATCACAATGAATTTTGACAACCCCACCTAAAAACCTTCCTTTGGGGGGAGGGGTGTTGTCCATTGTGTTCTATGGGGGAAAGGTCAACCTATGACTGAGGTAGGTGTTTGGAAGGAACATCGTAATGAGTGAACAGGCTCTTTCCTCATATTTAGAAAACATTTCAACACTATTTTATTGATTGTCAAAACAAAACAAAGGGTATCTTCCATTTGTTGTGCAGTTCACAGTTGTACCCCCAGGACCCCCGGAGTATAGATGTTTGTAATGTTCATGCGTGTTTGTGTGTGTCGGTGTAGGTGTGCGTATTAACCCTGAAAAGCTTACCGTATACTTATTAAGTGAATTATTATTTCCATTTTGGAAATGTCATTAACTCATGCCATGCTTCACTTTTGGCTGAAACTGAATCCTAAGACTTGATCTTGCATAAAGGAGTTATGATAGACTGCTACAGACGGAAATGATGGGAATGGGGGTAGGGATGGGACGGATCATTTTCCTATGCATGTGGCGAGTCTTGTATAGCTTCATAATACTCTTTGCATCTTTCTAATCCTGATCATCTTGCATGGGATCCCATGACGCTCCAAAAGGTTCAATATAAAATACTAACATGCCACCCCACCCACATCAGCTCCGCGATTGCCCAAGCCTACCTCTGCCTTCATGTCCCTTCACTTAGAGTAAGAATCTGTGGCCTGGAATGTGCATCCCTCTGGTAACTTTAGTCTCTCCTTTTTCTGTTTTCAAGGATGGGAGGAACAGTTTTATTGGACACCAACTGGGCGGGGTAGTGGAAGTGCCAAACAGCAAGGACCAGCGGGTCAAGTCAGCCAGAGCCATTCAAATCACCTACTACCTCCAGACCTATGGCTCTGCTACCCAGGACCTCATAGGGGAGAAGTGGGAGAATGAGTTCTGTAAGCTTATGAGGAAGCTCCAGGAGGAGCACCAGGACCTCCAGCTCTACTCTTTAGCATCCTTTAGCCTCTGGAGAGACTTTCATAAGACCAGCATCCTGGCCAGGAGCAAGGTCCTGGTGAGCCTTGTGCTGATCCTGACCACAGCCACCCTCTCCAGCTCCATGAAGGACTGTTTGCGCAGCAAGCCCTTCCTGGGCCTCCTGGGGGTGCTCACCGTGTGCATCTCCATCATCACGGCAGCAGGGATCTTCTTCATCACCGATGGGAAGTACAACTCCACCCTGCTGGGAATCCCATTCTTCGCCATGGGTAACTATCCATCCTTGTGGTAATCGGATTCTTACCGATATGGGGCAAGGTAGTCTATTTCTTGAATTCTCAGGCAGAAATCTGTTTTGGCTTTGCACTGATGTGTCTGTGTGATGTGTAAAATCTTCCTTGGGGTGGTGTCTGTGTCACCTTACTGGGTCTTTCGGAAATTTTAGGCTGCCCAAGCCATCTTCCCATTTACATTGGGGAATTTTATGCTGTCAGATATTTTTAAATGACACAATATTGGAATTCTCTTTTCTGCTTCTTCAAAAATTATAGGTCAGGGATGATGGAGTACAGAGCTAAGGAAATCCAAAACTTCATCTGAAAAAACTTGTGGTTCATGTTCATGGGCATCTTCAGGTTGATGATGGTGAAGAGTGAATAGCATAGGATGAAAATTCGAAGAACCACTGATATGTTCTAATCTCAAAAAAAGTCTTCATTAATCTTTGTTTATTAATTCATTTCAAAGTTTTTTTCAGAAAACATACCCATTTAGTTACCTCCATATTAGCTAAACCTTCCTACCGCCGCTGAAAGATGTCTCCCCTAATTTCTTTCCTCTCTGGTAAAAATAATGAGCATCTCCAGTCAAGGTTATTCCTTCTTATAACTTTTCTCCCAGACATACATAAATGTCTCAAAAATGCTTTATGAGTGTGTGTGTGTGTGTGTGTGTGTGTGTGTTCTTACAAAAAAAGATCAAGTCTGGGAAGAAATGTGAGTGATGGCTTGGCAACAAGACTGATCAAATGTATCAGAAAAGCTGTGATAATGATAATATCTGTGGTACTACAAAAGGGTTATGTCAGATATGATATAATTCCCTACACACAGTGATTTGGAGAATGAGCTCTAATACTGGCGTCTACGTGGTGAACTGGCATGAACAGAAAAGTCTTCAGCTGTAAAGTAATTGCTTTTCACTCCTCATGTTAAAATCAGCTTTGAATCACAGTTTTATTATTAAATAAAAAACCCACAGTTATGTGGCCAAAAGGTCTTCTAGGTTACCAGGCCCTTTTTGTTTTCACTTTAACATTTTTTTAAAAATTTTTTTAATGTTTTATGTATTTCTGAGAGAGAGAGAGAGAGAGAGAGAGAGAGAGAGAGATAGCATGAGCAGGGGAGAGTCAGAAAGAGAGGAAGATACAGAATCTGAAGCAGGCTTCAGGCTCTGAGCTAGCTGTCAGCACAGAGCCCGACGTGGGGCTCAAACCCATGAACCATGAGATCATGACCTGAGCCAAAGTTGGACGCTTAACCAACTGAGCCACCCAGCTGCCCCTCACTTTAACATTTTTGAAAACACTGCAAAACAGGTTTTTACTGTAGGTGCCGGGATCAAACTTCTTTCTCTAGAAACCCAAGTTCATTGTGGCCCTAGTAAGTTAATTCTGGTAAGTAAGTCTCAGGTTATTCTTATATAAAATAAGGGTAATAATTGTATCCCTTTCAAATGATTGTAGAATGCACCTAAAGCTTAGTGCATACAGCAAAAGCTTTGTAAATGTCATCAAGCTTTAAGTGTACTGGGTTCAATGATAAATAGGGAACAGCCCTTAGCTTCAAGAAATTAAAAGTCATCCTGGATTTTGCGTATCATCTTTAAATGCTTGTTCATCATGTTAACAAAAGTGTTTTTCTTTTTCCCAAAACACTATATTAAAATTTGTTTTTGTACCAGTGATAAGGATGAGGCTAGATTTGAACCATTTAATACTTGTTATGCTTTTGGAGCTTAGTCTCTTGACTTGAAATAATATAAAATTCATAAGAATCATTCAGCATGATTCACAAATGCAACAGGGCTCATTCAAAATGGCACATTAGATACCTATCTAAGTAGGTAATGGAAAGATTTATCAGGAAAATTCTGTATCATGTAGATATATTCCATACAAATAAGGAGAAAAATTGTCTCCAGTGATGATAAATTGTAACATAGACTCTACGAAACCAAAGTGGTGTTTTCATTCCTTAAGGAAATAATAACATGTAAAGTTATAACCCTGAAGCAAATGCCCAGACCCTGAAACACACACTTTTCACACCTTTTTTTCTCACTCCATGATCTTTAAGATCACCACCCAACTCTGGACAGTGTAGGGGCAGACTCTAAGAAGCCTAGTGAATGGTTACTCCTCAGTATTCAAAGAATTCAGTCCTTAAAATATTCTGAAATAAACTTTTCTGGTATGTTCTGAAAACAACCACAAAAAACCTACCAATAAATACTTATTTCAGATATCTGTTCCGTCAAAGGGGAGTTTGTTGGTTGTGCTTTGTTTCGTTGTAAAATGACCCATAATAATAAAGATGCCAAGGCCAAGAACTAGTGAAATGAAAGGAATAACCCACAGGGCTAGGAAATCTGGGTTTCATCCTAGCCTTTTCACTAACTTTGTATGTTTTATTTAACTTTTCCCCAAGTCTTCATATATTAAGTGGAGAGTTTGGGCTTTTTAATCTCAAATTTTGAAGATCCTACAATATTCATTTCATTTTCTTCCTTTTTTTAAGTTTATTTATTTATTTTGAGAGAGACAGACAGACAGAGATCAGAGGAAGGACAGAGAGAGGGGGCAGAAAGAGAATCCCAAGCAGGCTCCACACTGTCAGAGTCAGCCCCAGTATGGGGCTCAGACTCACCAACTGTGAGACCATGGCCTGAGCCAAAATCAAGAGTCAGATGCTCAACAGACTGAGCCACCCAGGCACCCCTATATATTTCATTTTCAACTGAAGCTAAATCATTCCTTTAATCATCCATTAATGATGTCATGTATGGTATGTGTTATCCTCCAACCTCTAACCTCCATTTTCCTTTGTTGACTTCTAGTGTGTGTACATATGCATATGAGATGGAGAGAGAGAGACAGAGATAGAGATACAAGGAGAGAGGTTTTAGATAGAAAAATCACAACCTTGCATGCAGAGCACAACTCTAAAAAAGGTGATGAGGTCGAATGTGCTATTGAGCATCAATAAGTTGAGTTTGGCAGATATATATGTTCTAGTGGTACACATGGCATTGGTTGAAAGTGATCCTTTGATTGGTTACATTTTATATGGTATCAAGACTGCATAATCTAAAGTTAGTTGGGTGTAAGGCAAAGAAGCCCAACTCTTCTGGTTAACCTTTATTTCTATTACTATCTTCCCTTGAGGATTTATCTGAGGTAGTGAATATTCACTCCATTGTGCTGCAAGATTCAAACCATTTATGTTCATTATAGCCTACCCCTGAAGCTGAATATGTCACTTATGATGTTCTGCTCTTCAGCTGTCTTATTTCTCACCATGTATCTTCCTTCTAGACTGCATCTGCTGGTTCTTTTTTCTGATCATTTATCCACTTAATATCCCTGGTGCTATTTAAGTGGAACGTATACTGTACTTTTATATCCTGCCTTTTTTTTTAAGAGACAGAGAGAGAGCACGAACAAGGGGAGAGAGAGAGAGGGAAAGAGAGAGAGAGAGACAGAGAGAGAGAGAGAGAGAGAGAGAGAGAATCTTAACCAGGCTCCGTGCTCTACATGGATCCCAACAGGGGTTCAGTCCCACAAACCTGAGATCATGATCTGAGCCAAAATCGAGTCAGTCGCTCAACTGACGGAGCCACCCAGGCATTTCCTATCCTGTATTTTCTAAACCTGTACCAATTTTTACATTTTGTCCTGGTGTCTCCGTAAGTAAATTAGTGTGTTTCACATTGTATGTTACAGATTTAGGTTTAGAAAAGGAGATGATTATAGGCATATATATGATCTCTGGAAAAGATCTGAGAGTGAAATCCAGACTTCTAATATTTTCTTAAAAAACACCTACAATGACTTTGTTTAGCTCCAGCTTAACAACTTTTTTCTATGCAAACATAAAGCAATAAGAATGACACTAATTTAATTTATAACTCATTGTCAGCCCCTTTTTCCACTTCATTTGCTTTGTGTGAATGCATTTCCTCTTCTTGGAAGGAGAAATATGGGCTAATATTGCATATGGGTATGCATGGCTCCTTGCTGATCTTCTGTGGATAGTTGCCAAAGACATTAGTTGCCTTGGGTCACTGTTATTTTTGCTGCCTCTCCTGAATTTGTTTTATATGCCAGGAGTCTTACTTTAGTCATTTGTAGTTTTGACAAGAGCTGCTTGTGGCAGTGCTGAGAATAATTTAAAGAAATTCAACAGAGCTTGAAAAATAGGTAGTGAAGATAGTGAGTAATGATAATGGACACATGCGCATGACTTGTTTGGTTCAGGGGAGCCAGCAGTTCCATAACCAAGACTTTCATTCACCCTCTAAAACTGAGCTCCAAATTCTTGATTTATTAATTAATTCAAATATCAAAGCACCTACGATGTTCCAGGTATTCTTGGACTCTAGAGTAGAAGGCACTGAACAGAAGTGATCAAGTTGTTGTCCACGTAGATCTTACACTGTTGGCCTGCAAAGGGGAGGCGTCTGACAATAAACAAGTAAGATAAGTGCTATAAAGTACAAAAATAAAGCAGGATAAGGGATAAAGAGCATATATGGTAAGAGAAAGGCTTTCTAAGAAAAAAGAAAAGAAAGAGAGAAATAAAGAGAGAAAGAGAGAGAGAGAGAGAGAGAGAGAGAAAGAAGAAAGAAAGAAAGAAAGAAAGAAAGAAAGAAAGAAAGAAAGAAAGAAAGAAAGAAAGAAAGAAAGAAAGAAAGAAAGAAAGAAATTGAGGTAGAGACCTAAATGAAGTAAAGAAATATCCATGCAGCAACCTTAGAACAGTGTCTCTGACAAAGACTACTGTAAATGCAAAGCCATTATATGGACTTCTCTTGGTAAAGTTGAGGAAGAGCAAGAAAGGGAGTGTGGCTGGAGCAGAGTGGACAGCTGTCTATTATGAGATGGACCTAGGAAAATGGTAAAGTGCCAGATCATGTAGAGCATTGAGAATACTTTAGATGGAAAGCTAGCTGAAGCATTTTGAGACATTAGGATGTGACCAGACTTATGTTTTAAAGGCATCTTTGGCTACAGTGGATCAAGAATGGGTATATAGAGAGACTATGTAAGAGGTTATTACAAAAATTCATGGGATGTAATGGTGGTGACTTGAAATACCATGGGAGCAGGGACAGTAGCAAAAAGGGATTAGACCCAGGACATATATTTGAAAAGAGAATTGACAAGATTTGCTGCAGGATTGTATGTAGTATGTAAGAAAAAGAAGCGTCAAGGGTGACCCCAAGCTTTGAAGACTGAATAACTAATGGAAAGCATTTGCTATTCATTTCCATAGGGAGATTGTGGAAGGAATAAGTTGTAGAGGAAAATATCAAGAGTTAACTCTTCTATCTAGTAAGTTAGATATACCTAGTAATCAGCCAAGTGGGAAAAATGTGGGGTTACCTAGCTAAGACAGTATGTAGATCAGACTCAGAAGTAAATAAGTTGGACCTAGAAATATAAATTTTGGATTTATCATGGCATAGCTGATAATAAAAGCCATGAGATCTGATAAGATCAACCAGAAAGATAAATATAGATAGAAAATAGAAGTCTAAGATCTGAGCCCTGGAGCTTTCCAAATGCTTAGAGATTGGGAGGCTGAAGATAACTTAGAAAATGACATTAAGAAGGATCAGGCAGTGAGATGCAAGAGAATCAAAAGAGAATAGTGTCCCAACAGCTAAGTAAAAAAGGTGTTTCCTGAAAAAACTGTTTCAAAAGCTGCTAAGAAGTTGTGTCCAATGTGAGCTGAGAATTGGTCATTTGCTGTAACAATTTGAAGGTCATCCGTGACTTTGACAAGAATTGCTTTGGAGGAGTGCTGAGAGTAATTTAAAGGGGTAGAGCTCGGAGCATAAGGAGAGAAGACAGTGAGTAATGATAATTTTTGCAAGGAGTTTTACATTACAGAGAAACAATGATTGTACGCTAATTGGGATGTGCAGTACAGAAAGCTTCATAGTAAAGCAAAGATAGGAAGAAACTGCAGAAGCAATGTCATTGAGTAGGAGAGATGGGACTGGATTCAGAACACAACTAGAGTCATTGGCTTTATATAAGAGCACAGACAGCTCATCTACGGTTAAGAAAAGAGAAGGCAAAATATGTGGACAGATCCAGATAGATTGGTACATGTGGGGGTGGGAGTGTGTGGAAATTCTCTTCTGTGGCTTCAACTTTGTCAGTAAAATATGAAGCAAGTCATCAGCTGAGAATAAATTTGGGGAAGGAGGTGTTGAATTGAGGAAAGTGAAGAGATTTTGAAAGAGTTGCTTTGGAAATTGGAGAATAAATTAAAGGAAAAAAAAGTTAGGTGAACAGCTAAGAAGCCCAGGGACTCACTTGAAGTTCACATTTACGAATTTAAAAAAGAAATCAATTGGCATTATTGCTGAGTCAGTGCCCCACCTCCAGCCATATATAGCTGCTTGGGGGAGGAGCTGAGTAGGCAATGACATGAATTTCGAGGGAAAAAAAGAGGGTTTATAGTGTATGCAAAAGAGTGACTATAATGGCCGATCATGAAAATTTTACTAGTTAGGATCAGCTAAGCCATGTTGTGGTAACAAATAATGCCTTAAATTGAGTTGGATTAATGCAGCGAAGATTGATTTCTTGCTCAAGTGTGGGTCAGGAAGCTTTCTTTGGGAACTCTCCCTCCAGCAGAAATTCAGGGATCTGGGATGCCTCTGTCATGCAACACCTTGTCCTTTCCAAGTTTGTGGTCCCAGCTGTGTACACAGAAAAGAGACTAGTTAGAAAAATCACACCAACTTACAACTACATTGTACTAGATTTGATAGTTATTTCTCATCATGTTCTATTGGCCAGAACTAGACATATGGCCATAAGCTACTAAAGGAAGTAGGGAAAATGGAGGAGAGTAGATGGATTATTTAATGAATATCCACTGTCTCTCCCACATAAACTATGCCAAACAATAAGGGCAATGAGGATTTACTTCCCATCATCATCATAGTGGAAAACTGATAGGGTCAAAATAGTAGGATTTTTTTGTGAGGTCATAAAATTGTTTGAGGTTGGAGTCTATTCTGGTTACCTATTGCCATATAACAAATATCGCAAGACTTCATTGTATAAAACAACCGTTTTATTATGTTCATGGGTTCTGTGGGTCAGTAATTTGGACAGGGTACGGTGAGGTCAGTTTCTCCCACCTCTACAATGTCTAGAGCCTTGGCTGAGGGTCACTTGAACATCCAAGGGCTGGAACGACTGGGGCTAAAAAGAAAAAAAAACAAAATCACTTCTAAGATGCTTTCTTTGCTCACATGGCTGGTACCAAGTTTGGGATCTGGAGAAGAACCTCAGCTTAGAATTTTAAAAGTAGCATCTAAATGTGTCCTCTCCAGCATGGGGTTCTTATATGGTAATTTGGGCTCCAAGAAAAAGTACTGCAAAAGAGCAAGGCGAAACTGCTTGGCTGACCTAGAGACAGAAGTTACATAGCATCACATCAGCCATGTTTTGTTGACTGCATGCCATTCACAAAAGCTAGTTCAGGTTCAAGAGGAGGGCAGGGGGACTCTACCACTTCAGAGATTGGCAGCGAGTTGAGAGAGAGGAGGAGTCACATTGCAGAAGAACATGTGGAATGGGAGCTACTATTCTGGCCATATTCTGGCTACTATGCCACACAGTCATAATGTGAGTGAGCTGGAAAAGAAAGAGATGGATTCTAGAGATGCTTGGTATCAAGGTTTTGAGAAGAGATTATTACTAATGAAAATGACCATGATTTGATCATTTTGAGCTGGGGGGCAAACTTAGGATTGAAGACATTATAAGTCAAAAGACCTGAGTATCGAATGGATTTTCCCTGTGGAATTTGAAGTCATGAAAAGTTAGGAGAAGAGCTGTGATGGCCACTGACACATTGAGTGCCATGTTAAATCTTTAGCACATGAGAGAAACTGATCCTGAGGTCTGTAAATGAACACACACACACACACACACACACACACACACACATAATAACAGAATATTTTGCATGGTACATGGCCTACCTTCAGAGGAGTTGGTGTTTTTAAGGAAGACAAGCAACGTCTTTGACTTCCCATGGGGTGTAGGATAGCCCCTATAAAACTTTCAGGTCCAGTAGCACAGGAGGAGTAGGAGAACAAAGAGGCCTCCACTGGAGAGGGCCAGGAAAGCAGTGTACTCAGGGGATGGCCAGCTTCTTTTAGAGCAAGAAGCTAAAGGTTATATTTGGGGAAGAGATTGTGGAGGTAGGGAGTCTTGGTGATGACAGACTGAGTTTCAGAGGGAAGGGGGAAGGTGGGAAAGATGAGAAAATGGCCTGATTGGGGGATTGTACAGAACTGTATAGGAATGAAGAGTCCCTAGCAAAGATCTGGGAATCCTGGGCCTCTAGGATTGTTCTGTGAGGGAGGTGTATGACTTGATAGCCATACCAATGGTCCCACTGGACAGTCATTCTGTTATGTTGTTAAGTCAGATCATATCACTCACCTGATCAAAATTCTATAATAGCTTGCCATCTAAACCAAAGTTAATGGATACAAACATCTAGTGATTGCCAAAGGCCCAACAAGGCTGGCATCTGCTGTTCCTCTGACCTCAGGTTCAATCTGTCTCTCTCTCTACACCTGAAAAGCTCTTCCTCAAATACCTGCAGACTTGTTTCCTTACCTCCTGCAGCTTTGAATGCAAATGTCACCTTCTTAGTGGGGATATCCCTGGCCACTCTGTCCCAAACCATAGCACCTCGCCAGTGCATCTGGTCTCCCTCTCTGCTTCAGTTCTCCTTAGAGCTCATCATTACCTAATATACAATATGATTGATTTACCTTGGACTTGTTCATTGTCTGTCTCCCAGCAATGGAATATAAGCCCCCAAAGAATGTAAATTTTCATTGTTCCTTTTGCTGTTGTTTTCTAGTACTTCAAACAGTACTTGGCCTAGAATAGGCCTTCAGTAAATAAATGTGGAATTAATGAATGAATGGTCTCCCCGTGTTTCTCAAGTGGGTTATGATCTATTAGAGTCACTAGGTCAGTTTAGCATATCATGATCCACATTTATGTTTCACTTAAGGAGAAGAAAAGAAACTAGGAAGACATAGGAAATATCAGGAGGTGTTGCACCTAGTAAAGTATTATTGTATGAAATATGAAATTTTTAATGTTTATTTTTGAGACCCAGAGAGACAAAGCATGAGTGGGGGAGGGGCAGAGAGCGAGGGAGACACAGAATCCGAAGGGGCTCCAGGCTCTGAGCTGTTAGCACAGAGCCCAACATGGGGCTTGAACTCATGAACCACGAGATCATCACCTGAGCCAAAGTCAGATGGTCAACCAACTGTGCCACCCAGGTGCCCCTATTGTATCAGTACCTTAGTTTCAGTATATATATACCTATATACTGCATAATATATATATATGCATATATATATGCATAATCAAAATGGAAGATGTTTTTCATAATGGGGGCCACTGTCAACATTTTTAGAAAAACACTCTAAATGTTTATTTATTTTTGAGAGAGAGAGAGAGAGAGAAAGACAGAGCACAAGCGAAGGAGGAGCAAAGAGGGAGGGAGACACAGAATCTGAAGCAGACTCCAGGCTCTGAGCTGTCAACACGGAGTGTGACGTGGGACTCAAACTCGCAGATTGCAAGACCATGCCCTGAGCCGAAGTCAGCGCTTATAACTGACTGAACCACCCAGGTGCCCCTAAAAAAACACTCTAGAAACTTTGTTGCGCTAATCTCTTAAGCAGATCATGGTGATAAGTGAGGATTTATTGATGCGGAGGCAACTGGGAGAAATCATCAGAAACAGGTGTAGCTGCTTTTATTGGTTAGTTTTGCTGGAAGCGGGATCAGTACTTAGGAAGGGGAGGGTTTTGCCAGGGATTTAAGGTGTTACTTCCTGGGCACTGCTATTTTCCAAGACAAGAAAAAGCACAGTATTTAGCACATAATGAGCGCTCTGAGACTTGATGGTTGGCTGAAGTTTTTTAATGATTATGTTATGGTTTTGGAAATATTTCCCGGTAAGTTGCTTTTGCCACAGGGCCTGTTTTGCATGGGGTCATTAAGCCATCAAAGCCTCCACAAAATAACTCATTGCTGGGAGAGACAAGGCCTATTATTATGACATCAAGAATGTTCAATTGGAGCTCTTTCTCAGCCATATTAATTGCAGCCACCCTGCTTTTGGTAAGTAACTTTTACTTCCTTTGGGAAAAGGTTGGCCAATGATGTAAAAATATCCCCATGTTTATGGCTTAGGGGCCAGAAGACTTGAGAGTCCAGTTTAGTCCTACCTCGTATGGCCTCCCCTGTTTTCTCTTAAGTAACATGTGGAAGTTGGACTGATTGGTTTTAACATCCCTTCCACCTTCATTCTTTAATCAGTGAATCTTTTATTTGACACTTAGGCTATATGTCATCTTATTATCTGGATTGGGGGTTCGCTGCGGGCTAGAATGGGTCTACTTGGCATCTTTTCCAAAGTCTAATCTGAAATGCCCATAGTAGGCATTTTGCAAACATTGACCTATTGATGACTTTTGTGGCTGTTAACGTTCATAGAGGAAGCAAAGTCTGAACTTTTGGTTTTTAGTTTGTATATCTTAATGTCCCCTTTTGTTTTTCTGGGGGTTTTTGTTGTTTTTTTTTTTTCCAGTTCTGATTTTCTCATATTGATGTCCCTTCTTTGGTAGCTTTGAGATGAATTTTCTCGGACATAAGCTTCCAATAAGTTAAAACATTGTCTCACTATAGCTGGTTTTTGTAGACCTTGTAAAGGAGGTGGGAAGGGAACAGATTTTGGCATAACAAGTAAGAAGTTGAATTTTATGCCAAGCATTTCAGGTAGCGTTGAATAGCATGTACTTTTTATTGTATAGCACCGTCCAACATTAGTAATAATTATATCCTGACACCTTAAGATTCTGCATTTTCTTTGGAATCCACCTCCATCTTTTGCACTTTTTACTGCAAACAAGCTTCCTCCAGTGATGGGTGGAGTCTTGGAATGAGGAAGAGTACTGTTATATAACATAATTTTACTCAGGGTGAGAAGCATACGGACTCAGTTTGGTGGTACTGTTTATCTCAAGGGTAGCTGATGCTAGTTTAGACGTTTAAAATGGAAAGATTTGTAAATACACCTCATGTTGCTTAACCCACTCTGCTCTAGCTTTTTACCTCTTGAATCAGGTAGCAATCAGTCTTGAGTAATTAAGCAGATAGGGAAATGCAAAAGACATCAATTTATCAGCACATGGTAGAACTAGTACTATGTCAGGTACTGTCACTTCTCCAGCATGGACATCCAAAGCCTTCCTCAAATACATCTCTGCCACAATCAACCTTAACTTGCTCCCATTAACTGAAGTTGACTTGGCCGTCATGTCAAAATATTCCAAGAAACAATTTCCCTAATGCCCGAAAGCTGCAGTTACCAACAAGATTGGGATTTTCTGCAGTGCTGCTTCAGGGTAAATGCTGCAATTTAAACTCGAAACTTGAATGGTGGAAATGCATTAAGGCTTATGTCATTGCTTTTCTGAGGAAAAACACAGCCCCACCCAGGGAAAAAAATCATTTAAAAACTGGCCACTTTCTTAGATTCAATTCTTTTTCAAGCCAGTATTTTCATACCTAGTCATCTAACAAAAAAAGACAATTAGCAGAGAAAGATAAGATAATTCCTTTTTTTAAAAAATATTTTTATTTATTTCTAGGAGAGAGAGACAGCATGAGCAGGGGAGGGTCAGAGAGAGAGGGAGATACAGACTCTGAAATAGGCTCCAGGCTCTGAGCTGGCAGTCAGCACAGAGCCCAAAACGGGGCTAGAACCCAAGAACCAAGAGATCATGACCTAAGCGAAAGTCGGACGCTTAACCGACTAAGCCACCCAGGCGCCCCATATAAGATAATTCCTATGTTGATTTGAGGATGCTAGTGGTGAGCCTTAGGTTTCTAAGAATTGAAGAATCCTTATGCATTGATTCCCACTGGCCTTCCTGGAACACTATAATTTATGTACACGTCAAATATATGTGTCATAGTGGTTGATTTCTTTTGTAATGATAGAGCAATGCCTTCATCCAGACCAAGGCAAAACTGTTATTTGAGCTTCATGTTATAGATCCTCCTGTATATCTTTAGAGAAATTATAATGCTGAGTTTGAATTTAATATAAACAAGATGCTGCTATTTTTTCTACTGCTTCCTGACTTAGCCTAAATGGAATAAGACTATTTATGTCCTGGCCAGTGATATTTCCCATAATTGTTTACATCCTAAATGAAATATTTTTTAATGTTTATTTCTTTATTTTGAGTGAGAGAGATAGAGAGAGTGAGTGGGGGGAGAGGCAGAGAGAGAATCCCAAACAGGCTCCATGCTATCAGGACAGAGCCCAACGTGGGGTTCTATCCCACCAACTGAGATCATGACCTGAGCAGAAATTAAGAGTCAGCCACTTAACCAACTGAGCCACCTAGATGCCTCCATCCTAAATTAAATATTGTATTCAATAACATAAATCACTAAAGTATTAGTTAAGCATATTTACTAATGGTACTTGAGGAGACATAATAAAAAGTAATAATAGTCAATGCACACCAAATAATGAAGAAAAGGAGACAATTTTGTTGGAACAAAGTGGGTGTAAGAAAAGGTTTGTCAACCTTAAAAAGAAAAACTACCATTTATCTTATCAGCAAAGGATGGGTTTATTGAGGAATAAAAGAGAATTGTAATCCCGGACAAACAACCTGTGGCAAAACCCTAGATAAACCCTGGAAACAGAGGAATGGTATGCTTCTTAAGGAGAAAATTATAATTTGGGAAGTCTATTATAAACGACAGTCCATTGGAGTAAACTAGGAGTTGAAAGCCTGGTGACTTTTCTTTGGCTTAGCTATGGCAGAGGGGCGGATAAGGAAAGCATTTCTTTCTTTAGCAGGGATAGTAAAGTAGTGTCCATGTGCAAGGTCAAGTCTACCTCTTCCTCTTGGATCTGCAATTGACTAAGAGTGGCAAGGTTTGGGAGCTCTCCCTGCCAAAACCTTCTGACTCCATTTTAGTGGGTTTTCCATTACTAATTTTCACAGGTTAAGAAAAGGGAGGTAGGAGAAATAGGTTAGATGGCTCATTTCATTGAATGAAAACTAATGGAGATCACCCATCCACACAAAATAAAGACTACTAGGGGCGCTTGGGTGGCTCAGTCGGGTAAGCGTCCGACTGCAGCTTAGGTCATGATCTCACGGTTCGTGGGTTCGAGCCCCCCGTCGGGGTCTGTGCTGAAAGCTCAGAGCCTGGAGCTTGTCTTCGAATTCTGTGTTTCCCTCTCTCTCTGACCCTCCCCTGCTCACGCTGTCTCTCTCTCTCTCAGAAATAAACAAAACATTAAAAAAATATTTTAAAAAAATAAAAAAAATAAAGACTACTAAAAGGCACCTAACTTGTAGATTTTGGGGGGTGACTGTGATGACTAAAACAAGGACTCATTATAGTACTAAACAGTAAGTTAATGGATTCACTCTATAATTCTGTCCCCTTTCCCTTCCTTTCTACTGTGTTGGTCAAGGGTCAGGGCAACTTTATATACTTTATTGTGTTGGCACAATGTTTCAGAAATAATAAGTACTAAATAATTATTTCTTGAATGAATGACTTTAATTCACTAGCTAAAGGCAAAGTGTAAGGTTTTTGTTTTTGTTTTTTTTTTTTTTAGAAATGGATATCTCTGTATGAAATTCTATCTGTTCTTTAAAAATTTTTGGAGTAATGATCCTTAAACAGAGTCATTGAAAATGCTTATGTAATAAGGGGATTTTGGATCCCCAAATACAAGAGTTTAGTCTAAATGTTTTATTATTTGTTTGGGTGCTTACTGCAGCTTAAAAGTATTCCTATAGCCATTTTATCATAAAGATGACTTCCTTATTTTCCCACAGATAAATGGGCAGCTGTTTCTATTAAATAAGGAAATAAAGTCACCAGAACTATTCTCAAGTGTGTTATGAAGCCAAGATCAGAACCTGTAATGTTTTTTTCTCCCAGATAATCCTTGAGTCTGTTGGCTGTTCCCATACTGAGTCCCAGGGACTCCTTGGAAAGAACTGAGCCAGCAGATTTGCTGGCTATTCCTCTCTGCTTCTGCCCATGAATTTCACTCTTATATTTTTACATGACAAGTTACCATAAAGATTTAGTTTGAGGAGAAATTCCTGTGGATCAAAAAACAAACCAACAAATGTTTGAAAACTGCCAGTTCTCTCCCATTCTCCTCCTTCACAACATAATGGAAGGCAAAAACTAAACTTGAGATGAACTAAATTTATTTTACAGCCTGGGTGGCTGTGCTTTGATCAACTGTTCTATCTACATACTTGCTGTAGTTATTTTATTGAAATATTTCTAGAATTGTGATTTCTAGTGAAGACTAACATTCTCTCCTGTAGACAAATTAACCTATTTTTAAGATAAAGAAAATCCAAAGAGATGGAGATAATGAGATTGCATGGTTGCCAGAGGAAACTGAGCAAGTGCCAAGAGAGTCCAAAGGGTAGAATATTTGTAATTTTGCTTATATCCTGAGGTTAGACTCTCTGTCAAAAAATTGTACTGTAAAGGCATGGTGGGCAAACTAGACTCTCAAAGAAAGGATCTCATTTACTAAGTTGAAAAGAGATAATATTAGCCAAAATGTCTATTCTGGTAACCTTTCTAAAAAGTGGTCTACATATGTCCCCTAACAAAGCTTTCTTAAGATATATAAAAAAGACCAATTATTACCCAGAATGCTTTGTGATGAGCATAAACTAAAAAACAATGGTATCTGATAAATTTGAATGCTGCCCAATCACCTACTCTTTCCTTCCAGATTTGGTGTCTTTCTTGCCTGGAAAGTTTTATGTACATGATACAGATACATTGTGAGACCTTATCATTCTAGGCTGGCTATCTCCTTTGGTTGATAAGCTTTATCTATACAATAACTCAATATCACTGACTATGTTAGTAAATGCACTAAGTTAATAGTGTTTCTGTTGGGACTAGAAGACATTCTTTCTCCTTAGATTATTTATTGATCAGACAAGTTTAATCCTCAGAGAGTCACCATCTTTTTATGTTTTCCAAGTATTTGAGGTTTATCACTTCTGTTTCCCGTGGGAACTTCCTATAATATTTTTCTTTTGGGTTGTGTTATTTATTCCAGTCTGTTTATCCCTTTGCCCATTCTGCTAATTTTCCTACTCTTATCTTGAAAGAAGAAAACCCTAAAGCAGGAGCACATTATGTGAGAATTTCTTTATTCCCCCATCCTACCCAAATGTCACTACCAATATACCATCTACTTGCTTAGCTCAGCACTGCTGTATTTCTAGAGTGGTCTGGTCAAGGGAGGAATGTTTGTCTACAGAAGCCCATGGGTTTAGTCTCTATGAACTTCTAATTCCAATCTCCTTCACATTGTTTGCTCTGACCAAAATGAAACTGCTCTATGTCCAAACACACAAGGCTATTTCCTGTCTCATGCTCTTCTTTTCTACCAACATTTCTCTCTATATCTCCTGTGTTCTGAATTCAAGGCTTAAATATCTCTTGCTCTATGACATTTTTACTGACTTCCAAACCCAAGAATAACTGGTTTCCTTTTTTCCCTTCTCTGTACCCTTGTTTACATGCCTATCTTCAATTCTATACTCAACTGCAAAGCCTTCATTAGAAAAGGTCAGCTTCTGGGTGCCTGGGTGACTCAGTCAGTTAAATGTCTGACTCTCGATTTTGGCTCACGTCACGGTCTCACGGTTCACAAATTCAAGCTCCTCATTGGGCTCTGTGCTGATGGTGCAGAATCTGCTTGGGATTCTCTTTTCTGTCTCTCTCTCTCTCCTTCTCTGCCCCTTCTCTGTGCACATGCACAGCTGTCCTCTCTCTCTCTCAAAATAAATAAATGAACTTAAAGAGAGAAAGGATCTGAGGTGCCTGGGGGGCTCAGTCATTTTAGTGTCTGACTTTAGCTCAGGTCATGATCTCATAGTTCATGGGTTCGAGCCCAATATCGGGCTCTGTGCTGACAGCTCAGAGCCTGGATCCTGCTTCAGATTCTGTGTCTTCCTCTCTCTGCCCCTCCCCCACTTGTGCTCTGCCTCTCTCTCTCTCAAAAATAAATAAACATTAAGGGGCGCCTGGGTGGCTTAGTCGGTTAAGCGTCCGACTTTTGCTTAGGTCATGATCTCGCAGTTTGTGGGTTTGAGCCCCACATTGGGCTCTGTGCTGACTGCCAGCTCAGAGCCTGGAGCCTGTTTCAGTCTGTGACTCCCTCTCTCTCTGACCCTCCCCTGCTCACGCTGTCTCTCTCTCTCTCCTAGAAATAAATAAAACATTAAAAAAAAATAAACATTAAAAATATTTTTTTAGGATCAACTTACTATGTTTTTTATCTTCAGCAACTAGTAATGGACCTAGCACAATATAAGAAGTTTAAAATTATTTTCGACTGACTCAGTGAAGGCCAGCTCTGCCATATTGGCCCACTGTATATACCTGGCCACCACCCTGGGTTCCTCACATAGCACTTGTGCTGGTTACTCTCTGTTTTCCCTTCTCATCATCACCAACACATTTTCTTCTCTATCCTTCTCTTCTTTGATCTTTGTTCTAGAAGGCAGATTTTTACTGATTGCTTCACCAAGGCTCCCGTGGCCTCTTGCTTTGTGTTGAGTTTGGCCAGTAAAAGACACCACCAAGAGATAGTAGGGAAGAAAGAGAAAGAGATCAAGGTCTTTCTTGCTCCTTCCCTCTCTGCTTTGACAGTATTTCTCTGATGACTTCACCCTCTGACAGGCAGCCACTCCATATCTACAACTGTTACTAGACCCTTTATTCCTGTAGACTTAAAAGTAATAACAACTTCCTGCTCTTGATAGTTTCTAGATATCTCAACATTCCTCATTTTTGACTCTGCCCATATGTTTGTAAGTCTCTCATTTAAGGTTTTTGTATTTATACTGTCTAAAGGATTGCTATGTTCTTCCAAGCCTCTCAGTTTCTTGCTAGATATCTTACAGCCATCCAATATCTTGCTGGATCTGAAGTCCTGCCCCAAAGTTCATCTGCTCGCCTTAATTTGCTGGCTAACTCTTGCCAACAAACCTTCTCCTTCAAGGGTACTGGATTTTACCCTCTACCAACCAATTCCTGACCATCGGTGGACCTAGGAGCAGCCTGCATTGCCCACCTGAACTTGATTATCAGCAGACATCTAGGCATCTGCCCTATCTGGCTGGCCATTTTGGGCATCTTAAGCTCAAATTTCCTTTGGACAGTGAGTGTGCACTGTATCTCCATTTAGAGGCCAGTCTTGTGTCAGGATTCCCTTCTCCCACTTTTATAATTCCTGTACTTGCTTTCTCCAACAAGTTGAAGCCTTGAGGCATACAAGCTTCCCATGCAGATTTATTTTTATATCTTTCATGGCTCTTTTGATATGTCTTTTTTGAGAAAGACCCTAAAGAACAATTTTCAAACATGCATGTTTTTACCATCACCCTTGGTAAAACTTGGGGCTGGCATTAATAGAGGCTTTGCCCTCTATGAAGTGAGAATGCGAAATTATTTCATTGGAGAATTCCATATCACTTTAATCATTTTTAGGTCATGGTGGCTATTTTCTTCCTTGTACCTAGTCTAAGCTAAAAGTAGTTTGATATAAAATGTTGCCTTACAGTCAGATTTTCCAAATATATATAAAAAGAGGCTTCCTGTCCTTGTTTTGTGCCATGGAGTTTGTGCGTTTGCAACTGAAAATAGCATTGGCACTCATTCCTGGCACATTACACTGCAAGCTTCTGTCTAATTTGCTGTCCATACTCATCCTAAAGTCCTTTTCAGTATTGCTGCTTTCCAAGTATTTCCTTCTCATTGAGTATCTATGTCTCACTTTCCACAAAGCTATTCATTTTCCATTTTCAAGATTGATATACATCCTTCTCCCAACCTCTCTTCTCTCTAGAAGCCTTATTTTATATTCCTGAGTCATAGGGGTTTTTCATTCATTTTTTCCTCATTGCAAAAACAATGCATATTATAGGAAAACATTGAAAGAGAAAGAAAGTGTACAACCACATTCCAGAGGTAACTGACACAAATTTCAAGTATATCTTTTGACTATATCTCTGTCTGTATATAGATAAATATGTTGACTTATAAAACAAAACAAGATATCTCTCTCTATATTGTTATGCGGCCTGCTTTTTTCCCCTTTCTTTTTGTTTTTTATTCATTTAAGTAATCTCTACACCCAGCCTGGGGCTTGAACTCCTGGCCCTGAGATCAAGAGTCACATGCTCTTCTGAGTGAGCCAGCCAGGCGCCCTACAGTCTGCTTTTTCATTTAATAAATCAGGAATTTACATACATGCAGAAATTGTATAAAACCTTTATATATACTGTTTTTTTTCTAATAGTTATATGTTAACACTGGTGTGACCACTGCTCAGGGTAAGAACTAGCATCCAAAAGCCCCTTGAGTTTCTCTTTTTAATCACACATACGCCCCTTGTGATAATCATTATCCTGACTTTTAAGGTAATGAGCTCTTAGCTTTTCTTTATAGTTTCACCTAGGTAATAATGTGTATACAAATGTGGTGAACTAGATATTTTATCAGTATAAACTGAGTTTCCGTCCCTAGAAATGGTTTTTGCTTTAAAGTCTATTTTCCGATATTAAGATAGCTCATCAGAATCTTTTGCTCCTATTTGTTAAGTGTGTTTTTCTATTCTTTCAGTATCAACATTTCTGTTTTTTCAGACTTCCATATGTGTCTTGTAAATTGTATACAGTTCCATGTGGAAATTCTTCCAGCCTAATGATTTTTGTCTTTTAGCTGGAGAACTTAGTCCCTTCAGTCTTTTTAATACAGTTTCAGATGTTTTCAGATTTAAATCTACCATTTTATTTGTGTTTTATATTTGTCTCATATATGCCATATATTTCTATACATATATATTTTTTACTCTGTTTTTGACCACCCTTTGGAATGCATTAATATATTTTATTACTTCATTTCATTCTGCTTGCAACTTTGAAAGTTACATGCATGCTTCTAATATTGTGATTCCTCTAGAAATGAGAGTAGTCATACTTCACTTACCAAAATCTAAAATTTATCAACACCTTCATTTGTCTTTTTTATATAAAAAGGAGATCACATGAACTCCATTGAGACCCTTCCTGACTTACATGTTATTGCTGTCCAGCTTTTTAATTTTGATGCTATTATGTAAACGCACTGGACATTTTCATTATTTCTTTGGTCTTTTACTTTACTCACATACTCACTGCTTTGTTATTATTATTATTTCTTCTTGCATCTTAAGCCTTTTATCTGAAATCCCTTTCTCTTTCTAACAAATTATTTAGTGGATTTAGAGAATGTTCTATCAGTGGAAAAACTCTCTCCATTTTTGTTTTTCTGAACATGTCTTTTCCCTCCTATTTGAAAGTTATTTTTGCTGGGTATAGAATTATTTCATTAGATTGAAAATGATGATTCTCTATCATCTTTAGTCCATTGTTGTTTCCCCTGACTGCTTTTAAGATTTTTTTTTGTCTTTGGTTTTCTGCAGTTTCACGAGGTTATGTCAATATGTGGCTTTCTTTGTATTTATCTCACTAACAATTTACTGAACCTTATGATTTCATGGATTACTGTCTTTTATAAATTCTGAAAAACTGTCAGCTTTTATCTATTGAAATACTATTTTTATGTTGTTCTTTTTTCTTCCTCTTGAACTCCACAGTCAAACATATGTTATAATTGACATGTCTCTTACCCTCTTTTTTGTATTTTCCCTTTGTCTCTCTGTGCTACATTCTGAATCATGTCCTCTGTTAGATAAGACAGTTCACTAATTTTCTCTTTTGCTGAATGCTTGGTATGAATGTTTGTGTCCCCTGCTAATTCATATGATGATATCTTAACCGCCACAGTAATGGTCAGTATTACCATTATTACCAGGGGTAGGAGGCAGGACTCTCATGATTGGTATTAGTGCCCTTAGCACAGACACTTCAGAGAACTTACTCATCCCCTCTGTCATGTGAGGAACATAATGAAAAGGGGCCACCTATGAACCAGGAAGTGGTTCTCACCAGATACCCAATCTGCCAGCGCCATGAACTTGGACTTCCCCACTCCAGAACTGTAAGAAATAAATGTCTGTGGCTTATAAGCCATCCAGTTTATGCTATGTTATAGTGGCCTCACTGGACTAAAACACTGCACCTAAGCTATTGCTAAAATACCCATTAAATTTTTTAATGTTTCTAATTGGATTTTTAAAATGTCTACAAGTTTGATTTAATTCTTTTTTGAGTCTCCTATTATCTAAATTTGTTTACTGTTATCTTTTTTTATGTTTATTTTGAGACAGAGAGAGACAGAGCTTGAGCAGGGGAGGAGCAGAGAGAGGGAGACACAGAATCCAAAGTAGGCTCCAGGCTCTAAGCTGTTAGCACAGAGCCCGATGCAGGGCTCAAACTCACAGAGTGCGAGATCGTGACCTGAGCCAAAGTCGGCCGCCCAACCGATTGAGCCACCCAGGTGCCCCTGTTTACTGTTCTCTGAATATACTTTCAACACACTAAGCATTAACTAAACTTTTTATAAACATTCTATTATCTGAGGTCTCTATCACTCTTCTGCTGTCTGTTATTCATACAGGTCTTAAATCAATCACCTTTTTTTCTTGTGTGCCTAGTTATATGAAGATGTGCTGGGCAAGATTCTTGAAAAAAAATATTCATGGGTGTTTTCAGATTCCTGTCTGGTATTCATTCTTCCAAAAGGTCTCTGTGTTTGTTTGTATCTGTCTGGCACCTGGGGACAATAGTAGTTGGAAACCATCTCAAATGAAATTCATGGCTCGAGGTTTCCTGCTCTACCCGGAATATGATGTCCAGTATGTAAACGTATACAAAGACCCATCTATTAAACACAACTTTTTTTTTTAAGGTTTATTTATTTATTTTGAGAGAGGGAGAGAGAATCCCAAATGAATCCCAAAGGTTTTGTACTGTCACTGCAGAGTCCATCTTGGTGCTCAGTCCCACAAACTGTGAGATCATGACCTGAGCCAATATCGAAAGTCAGAAGCTTAACCAACTGAGCCACCCAGGTGCCTATAAACACAACGTTTAAGATATTTTTCTTTTTTATATTTCTTCCGCTGTGCTCAGCACAGATAAAGTCTTCTCTAAAACACTCTATGACTTGAAGTGAGAGGTGGGGGTTAGTTCTAGCATATCATAGCTCTGAATCTGTGGCCTTTCAGGTCCCCAGTTTGAGGTGGAGAAGGTGTCTCAAAATGATATCTCATCTTTCAGACTCATGGAACAGAATCTCTGTCTCCCCTCATCCTTTCAGGCTACTGACTTGAAGCGCAAGGATGCAGTATGGTTAAAAAAATAAATAAATAAATAAAAATTAAATAAAACCCATGAGGAAGAAATGGAATTCCTATAAATTTCTGCTTATTACTTTAGGTACAGTCTTGCCCCAAATTTGGCCTTAAAGTTCTCCATTATATTTGCAGCTATTTATTGATTTTTTTCCTGATGAAGAGCTTTATTTTATTTCCCTTATTTTCTTATTTGCAGCTAATGGGTTAATCCAAATAACCATCCTGTAAAATGAGGAATCAGAAGGAGCTGCAATAGCACATTTAATTCCTGGATGTTATTCTGGGCAGTTTTTAAGCCATCATCATTTGAGTATTTGCTTGATATATATGTGTTGTATACTTAATCTTAAAATTAACTACCTTCTAATCCAGATTTTCTTTTCACATAATTTCATAAGTAACAATTTGCTTATTATCTTCAATTTCCAATTTGATGGATAATATTTAAATACAAACTTTTTCAAACTTACTTTTACTACAGACCAATTACTACTTTTCCTTTGAAACATTGGCATTTCCTTATGAAAGGATAGGGTTTGCAACAATAAGGACTTTAATTTGAAAGTAGAAGCAAAATTCTTCAAAATGCAATGTGCAATAGAATGATTTATCCAGAGGCACATGGGTGGCTCCTTCAGTTAAGCATCCAACTCTTGATTTTGGTTCAGATCATGATCTCATGGTTCATGGGATAGAGCCCCACATCAGGATCTGTGCTGATAATGCATAGCCTGCTTGGGATTCTCTCTCTCTCCCTCTCTTTATGCCCTTGCCCTGTGCATACTTTCTCTCTCTGTCTCTGTCTCTATCTCTCTCAAAATAAATAAATAAATAAATAAATAGACTTAACAAAATAAGAATGACTTTATCCAGAGTGTGACACCACCACATTTCTAATGTAAAGTGTGAACTTAAACCAGTGCTTTCCCTTTGCAAGGACTTATTCTTAGGTCCAAGTGCAGAATGTTGAGAGGATACTAACCCCGATATTATTAAACTATATTGGCGATCTTGTCCTACAACTTGATATATATTATGAAAGAAAACAGAAATAGTGTTCATGGTGCTTCTTAGAGCTTATAGTTCCAAAATGCCATTCTTTGGAATACTCTGGGTTCTAGTTTGATTAGACCAGATTGAGAGAAAATGGGATCTAATGATTTGATAATGGTAGGGTATAAAGAAATTCTTATAAAGCAGGTGAAGACAGTTGAAAGCAGCACATATAATCCTTACTAAAAACTCCGAACTCAAATGCCACATAGAAAGGCTGCTGACACTTGGTATGTGCAGTAAATAGAGGAAAGTAGAGAATGGTGATGATTTGTCATTATAGGTTATATACACTGCCAAAAAGCATTGAAATTTAATGTTTAAAAATGCATTACCTATGTAAGACACTTCTGCAAGCCAAACTGTGTGGTCTGGGAGCCAGGAAAATGAACAAAGGGGATCAAATAATAATTAAACTGTATTCGGCACTTAGTATGTCCCAATCAATGATAGTAATTTACAGGTATTAATTTATTTCAATCCTCACAATAACCTATTAAAGGAACTTTATTTTATAGATCAAAACAATGACAGAGAATTTTAATAATTGGCCAAAGGTCCTATTGGCTAGTATATGATGGTGCTAGAGCATAAACACAAGGGCTCCAGCTCACTGAAGCTCTCTGCCACTAAGCATATTGCCTGTCCATGTCTTTGTGGGTAGCTAACTATTAGACTAATTGAAGTTCTGTAAACAAAATTAATACTATCTACTAGATTCTCTCAAAACTCCTATGTCCCATCAGATAACAGGAAAAATATATATAATATGATGATAATATTCTATGATATTAATATATGAATTATATACATACCCACACATTCAATTACCCGGCTCAATATAGATTGAAATTTATACTATGAGGCATGGCTGACTTGATTTGGCCTCTATTCATAAATCATTTGGATACTGAAAAGCCAGACCAGACTAAAAAGCAAACATTTAAAGAAGAAAAACCTCACTTGACCAGAAAATAATGTCATCACAGGTTTTTTTTTTCACAATATAGACTCCATGGATATTGCTAAAAATATCAATGTATTTGAATGAAAATCTTTGAAATGTTAGACTGTCTATGCCTGAAATGAATAGTGAAAAATAGAGCACAGCAAGAAAGGGTTACCTGAATATGGATATACAGTATTAATAGCAATTGAATCAGCATGACTTTTATTTAATTAAAACTATTGTTTTCACCCTCCATTAAATAAAGGATTTCTTCTAAGACAAGAAAGTTGAATGGGAATAATTATATCATAAATTATTCTTCCTCTACTTTTACATATTTCTAATTTATAAGGCTAAAAAATTTTGACTAAAGAAGTGGCTTTCATACAGTGTCTTGTTATCTACGCATATGCTTTGTTGCTGCTAATCACTTTATCCAAAAATATTAGGCCATCCTACCTAGTTACTTTACTCAGTTCCATATGTCCTGACGTCTGTCCTTGTACCATTTATAGGTTTTGTTTTGTGCCATGTGGCCTTTTGCAATTTTTATTTAAGGCATAAAGAGCCAATCCTATCAGCATGATAATTTTTTTAAACTATGTCAATTTGAAGAAGCAGTAAAAATAGGAGCTATACGTAAAGAAGGCAGTAGTCAGTAAAAAGGTTCTGAGAATAATTGCAAAGAGTCATATGAAAAGATACATTATGTTTTGTGAATAAAATTCAGTTATCATCGGTAAATGAAAATGTACTGAAGTGGCCAAACTTTTATTTGAAATTCCCATTATACATTTACAATATATAGTTCCCATATTATACATTATACATTGCAAAGAACTGAGTAAACCCTATACTCATATTAAAGTAGTAGGGAAAATCTAACATAAGATATGAAAATTTATTTTTAGCCATAAGCTTAAAGAAAATCCTGATTTATATATTATGTAATTGTTTTCCCTACCTTTGAAATTTCTCCAACTTAAGTTCTATTGCACATCTATTTTATTTTAGATAATAGGTGCAATTCTGATAAATTAACTGTGCCTTAAACTATTCACTAAATCATATTTGTGATATGTAATTATATATAATATGATCACATATAATATGTTAATATGCAATCATATTAACATTTATTTTTTTTAAGTTTTTATTTTTTATTTATTTTGAAAGAGAGATAGAGAGAGAGCAGGGGAAGGACTGAGAGAGAGAGAGGGAGACAATTTCAAGCAGACTCCGTGATTCCAGCACAGAGCCCAGTGTGGGGCTGGAACTCACGGAAACGCAAGATCATGACCAGAGCCAAGATTAAGATCCCGATGCTTAACCGGCTGAGCCAGGCAAGCACCCCTGTCTTACTTTCTGATGCATAATCATTTCCAATTATCTTCTAAAACTGTACTCATACATGTACTTTCTCCAAGTATTTATTGTTCTGCCCTGAACCTTTATATGAAGTAGACTTTACTATCTGAAAGAATCATGTTTACTGTAATTACCCTTAAATCAATATATTTAGTAGTTAATTTAATATATAAAAAAAGAAGAATCCTTGAATTTTTGTAGTCATCATTAATTATGAAATTAATAGTAATTATCAATATCTAAATATATTTATTGAGAAGCATTACTGATGCAAATATATTTCTAATAAAACATTGATTGACCATTTATGGCACTTTTCTTGAATGTCAAAGCTAAATGGAGAAGCACTACCGGGATAGAGGATGCAGAGGATTCTGGGAGGGCGATTCTAAGATGACAAACCCACCTCACTTCAGCTACCATCCCCTTAGAGTTCAGCAGAAGCTGCTCTAGATGGACTCGCCTGTGTGCCCAAACTAGAGAGACAGGAGCACACAAAACAAAGGAGAAAAGAATGTAAGCAAAATGAAGATGATGAAATTGTGCCTGAAGAGCAATTTATCCCCCAAAATGGAGAAACTTCAAGCATTCTCCATAGAAGATACAAACACTGTGACTTTTCCAGGGATAACAAAAATGTGGAAAATAGACACAAAAGAAAACAGAAAAACTGAAGAGACAGCAAAAAAGAGGAAAAATAAACTGGCAGAGCTCAGGGGAAAATAATTGAAGGAAATAAATCAAACCATTTTTAGAGAGATGAGCTACTTTGAAAGCAACAAAATATAAAATAAAAAAGAATGAAAACACATTTAGAAACATAGAGCACAGACTTGAATAAATCATACAAAAGGAAATTAAAAAAACAAAAATAGGAAAGTAATTAGAGAGAGGATGATTGAAATGGAGACAAAAGCATCAACATAATGATAAGCTGTGATTGAGGAAAAATAGAGGAATATGGAACAGAAATAAAATATTCATAATTACCCCAATTGTCCTTCAGGCATTAAGAATAAAGATCGGTGATCTCCTGTGTGAAATAGCTCAGGGAATATAGCACACACATCTCTTTCTTGGAAAAAGAAGCTCCTTTATAAAATCTCGCTAAAAAAAGGAATCAAAATAAAAACTCAGAAAGGAGAAACCATGATAAAGCTACTTAAATATAGAACAAAACTCCCTATTCTGAGAATTACAGACATAGAATAGAATGAAGCTGCTATAAATCTAAAAATGTAAAAAAAAAAAAAAAAAGTACAATAACAAAATTGGGGAGCAGGAAAGATTTATGCAAACCTCTTCTCTTTCATAGTGAGGAGTACATAGATAGTGATTACTGTTGAAACATTAAATTAAAAAAAGTAATAATGACCCAATACTTTCATTTTCATAACTTTTTATCATTTTTACTTAGAAGGTTATTTATAAACGTTTTTGGTGTAAACAGAATTCCAGATGAAGTTTAGTAATTTATTTTTTTAATGTTTATTTATTTTGAGAAAAAGAGAGCAAGTGGGGAGGGGATGGATAGGTAGAGATAGAATCCCAAACAGGCCCCACACCACCAGCACAGAGCCCACCACAGGGCTCCGTCTCATGAACCATGAGATCATGACCTGAGCCAGAATCAAAAGTGGGACACTTAACCAACTGAGGAACCCAGGTGCCCCTGAAGTTAAGTAATTTATTTTGAGGAACTTATTTAAAGAAATAAATCTGAGGACGTTGCACTCAGATACCAAAATAACTCAGTAATTGTCATGGATATGAGACAAGTGTACATAAAGCATGTTTAAATAATCCTTTATATGATCAAATCTCATTTCTTTGAAAATTTACTGAAGAATAAAGGTATTTTTAAATTTTTAAGATGAGCAATTATGGAGAAATAAGAGGTAAAAAATTTTAAGTGGGATTAAGAACACAGAGAAAGAAGAAAGGAATATGAAGTTTTGAATGTAACTACCCAAATATAACATGCAGTGGATTTTTCCATGATAAACAAAACTTGTAGTGTTCTAACATAGGAATATAAAAATGTAGTTCTGTGGTCTAAAGATCATGGTGGGTTTACCCTTATTCTATATAAGTACTCTAAGAAATTATCTTCATTCATGTTTTAATTTTTTTATACATAAAAATAGAATTATTTCCCTTTCATGGTTTAACATGCATGTGATTTAGAAAGGTATCATGTGGAAACATTTTGGATTTTGTGCATGAAATAAATTGAATATAAGCAGATACTCGTATTGGTCTGGTCCTAAAAGAATCAGATGTTGAAGAATGATTAAGATACAGTGTATTTTAAAACTCAGTAGAAATAAGACTGTGTCTTTAAGTATAATATTACTTTCTGGAAGAGAACAGATTTAATAAGTAAAAGCCCATTTATTCTTTGGACACCAAAAATACATCCATGAGAATTATATAAATGGTAGTGGTTGATTTTATAAACTTACAAGAAATATGAACTTAGAAGATTTTAGATTTCTATAGTGCTTTAGTTAAGGATAACTCTTTTCTCCAATATGTCTATATGTCTATAGATATCCATAGATCTATATTTCACTCTATATTTTTAAATCTGTACAGACACACACAGACAGATTTAGAAATACAGAGTCAAGTTCTTGAATATCTAACATAATTTGCTCACTAGGTAATAAAAACCCTGTACATTTCTGTCATAAAGAGCTTACTTTTTACTACCTTTTTATTATAAACATTTGAAAACATACCAAAAAAGGGAAAGAATTAGATCTACCACCTAGATTTTATAATTGACCTTTACCACACTTCTTTATCACATAGCTATTCATCTATCCATCCTCTATCCATATCAACCATCTCATTTTCAGTGCATTTTACACTTCATCCCTATAGCGTGCATGTCATTTACTAGCTAGTTCAAGTTGTTTACACTTTTTGTTTCTTTTGAGATAAAACTTATATACAATAAATGTGCAAATCTTAATTCTATTATTCATTAACTTTTGAGAAAAAATAATACATCTGTATAACCCAAACCTCTACTAAGGTATAGAACATTCTCTCTCTCCAGCAGACGCCCTCATACCCCTCCCTGTAATCCTTACGCCCACACTTACCCCTCAGAAATAACCACTAGTCAGATTATATCTTATCATTTAGTTTTTTGCTTTTTCCAGAACCTCATGGAAATAGACTCATATAGTCATCTTTGGTAGAAGGCTTCTTTTACTGGATGATAATATTTTTGACTACCATCGATGTAAGAGTTTTTATTTTGATGTTAATAAGCTCAATGGTAATATTTCTGATGAGAACATAAACATGAATAGAATATTGTGGTTACTTCCAAGTGCATTAGCATATTGATACAGCAGCAGCAACAACAAATAGATGAGACTGTGTACTTCCTAAAATAATTTCACTAGTGTACCACCTCCCGCACTTGAAGAAACATGAAAAAATCCAGTATTGAATCCTGACTTTATTGTCCCATTGTTTTTGCTGGATGAGTTACCTAACAATACTTGGCTTCAGTTAGCTTAGCCATCATTGTGATAATAATGTCTATCTCACAGGGTTATTGTGTGGGATAAATGAGAAAGCATATGTAAAGTGTTTAACATAAAACCTGGAAAATAGGAAGGATTAAGTAACTGGCAGCTACTATTATCATGATTAGAAACCTGTCAATCATGGATATGAATTAGTAATCATAATGAATGTTAACATTTATGTAGCCTTTATGTGCCATTGTTCTAAGTGAATTAACTGATTTAATACAAACTATGAAGTAGACACTATTGTCATCCTCATATTTGTGTGATGGAATTGCAATATAGAGAGTATAAGTTACTTTTTCAGAATACATACTAAGTGATAGAACGAAGTTTGACATTCAGACAGAAAGCTCTTGACCACCAAGTCGTATTGCCTCTTTTTTTTTAATCGTTTTTATTTTTTCTTACAAATAGTTTATTGTCAAATTGGTTTCCATATAACACCCAGTGCTCATCCCCACAAGTGCCCTCCTCCATACCCATCTTCCCCCTCTCCCCCACATCCATCAGTCCTCAGTTTGTTTCTCAGCATTCAAGAGTGTCTCATGGTTTGCCTCTCTCCCTTTCCCCCACCATTTCCCTCCTTCTTCTCCCACATGGTCCTCAGTTAAGTTCCTCCTAATCCTCCTCTATGTGCAAACATATGATATTTGACCTTCTCTGCCTGACTTATTTCGCTCAGCATAACACCCTCAAGGTCCATCCATGTTGCTACACATGGCCAGATGTCATTCTTTCTCATTGCCATGTAGTATTCCATTGTATAGATAAACCACATCTTCTTTGTCCATTCGTCCATTGATGGACACTTAGGCTCTTTCCATGTTTTAGCTATTGTGGAGAGTGCTGCTATGAACATTGGGGTACATGTGCTCCTATGCCTCAGCATTTCTGTATCCCTTGGGTAAATTCCTAGCAGTGCTATTGCTGGGTCATAAGGGAGTTCTATTGTTAGTTTCCTGAGGAACCTCCACACTGTTTTCCAGAGGGGCTGTACCAGTTTACATTCCCACCAACAGTGCAGGAGGGTGCCCGTTTCTCCACATCCTCGCCAGCATCTAGAGTTCTCTGATTTGCTCATTTTAGCCACTCTGACTGGTGTGAGGTGGTATCTCCGTGTGGTTTTGATCTGTATTTCCCTGATGAGGAGGGATGCTGAGCATCGTTTACCTCTTGGCAGTTTAGTGGTACTTTGTAGAGGACAGGGGAGTAATGGTAGAGGAAGAACTGTGTGTACCAGTAATGGTGGTAGTGGTAGAATTATATTAGCAGAAATGGAAAGGAACATAAGGGCACAAAATCTCGACTGAATTAGTAAAGGAGAGTCTACAAAACACGAAAAAACTCAAAAGAAAAACAAAAGAAGGAAAGGAGGAGGTGGAGTAAGGAGAAGGAGAAAAGCAGAAGGGGAAGAGGAAGAGAAAGACAGGGAAGAAGAGGAAGAGAGGGAGGAGGGATGAGGAAGGAATTCGGCCAATTTTAATCATTTCTTAATTTTCCTATATCTAGTTCTATCAGTAAATTAATTATGTAAAAAAGTGTGGTTTTGGAAGCTCCCCAGGTCACATGATATAGTTGTTCTGGATGTCGAGGGCCAAAGCAATTTTACCTCAAAGTCTTCATCATGTTACCTGAGGGGACATGGAAGTTCTACAATTATTAGCCATTAGCCAAAAGATACATATTTTCTTATCTTTATTTTTTCTTCTCCTTCAATATAAGGATTTTTTTCTGATTACAGAAATAAAATATGCTATTCATAAAAAACTTCAAAGTTTTGGAATGATTCTTATGATCATAATCATATTGTTCAAAGATAATGCTGTAAAACTCTATAAATAAATAAATAAATAAATATTTAGTTATCTGATGCATAACAAATTACCCCAAGACTTACCAGCTTAAAACCACAATAATTATTATCAATTATTTATGAGCATCAGGTACCTAGATATGGCTTAGCTGGATCCTCAGTTTTAAGGTTATTTGTAAGGTTGCAATTAGCTTTTGACTAGAGCAGGACTCCTTCCAAACTCATTCAATGGTTGTTGATAGGATTCAGTTCTTCAAGACTGTTGTTTGAAGGTTCCTCAGTAGCTGCTGGCCAAAGACTGTTTTCGCTTCCTTGTTTCACAGAATTATTCAGAATAATAGAGTATTTTGTGGAACCCCACAAAAGACTGCAAGCAAGATGGAAGTCATAACCTATTGTAACCTAATTATAGAAGTGGCATCCCATCACTTTTGCTCTATTCTATTTATTGAAAAGCAAGTCACTACATTTACACTTAAAAGCAACATATTACAGAAGAGTGTGAATAGCAGGAAGTAGGGATTATTGGAAGTCATCTTAGAAGTCTACTTACCGCAGTAGATACATTCAAATCTTAACAAAACTGATATCAGACAGTAAAACTTGTGTTTCTAGCCTGTTTTATCCATTCTATTGTAAATAACTTTCAATGTAACTTAATGTTTTAAATTATTTAAAAGCCTATGTGGCATTCCATCATATGGCTGTGTGGTAATACTGTCAGCCCCTATTCTTAGTGATCGTGAACATCGAGTCTGGAGATGGGTTGCCTGGGGTGGAATCTTGGTTCCACCATTTAGTATCTGTGAGGCCGGGGACAGTTATTTTAACTTCTTTATAACTTAGTTTCTTCATTGGTAAAATGGAGCTAATAATAATACCTTCCTCACTGAGTTGAGAACAGTGCCTAGCACACAGTAAGCACTCAGTGAATGTTATTATTGGGATCATCATTATTGTCACTATGATTTCAATTAATACAATGTTGCTGTGGCCTTCATTGGACATGCAGTTGTATTCACCTCTCTAACTATTTCCTTACGATAAATTCCTACATGTGAAATTGCCAGGTCAAAAGAGACATGCACTTTTAGTAACACTGTCAAATTACTTTTCAACAAGATTATGTTAATGAATCTTTTCAGCGAGGCATCACATTGTCTGTTTCCTCAAACTCTCATCAGTTGTGGGTAAGTTCATCTTTATGATAAGTTGAAAAGCAAGAAATGCTATTACATTTTTATTTTATCTGTATATTCTTATCACAAACGCTGAGCCTTTTTCTTTCTTTTTTTATTAAGGTATAATTGACATACAATATTATATGTTAGGTGCACAACATAATGATATTTGTACATATTTTACAATGATCACCTCAGTAAGTATAGTTAGCATCCATCACCACACATAGTTGTAGAGTTTTTGGTATGTGTGATGAGAACATTTAAGATTTACTCTCTTAACAACTTTCAAATATGCCCTACAGTGTTATTAGCTGTAGTCACCATGCTGTACATTATATCCTTGTGACTTAGGTTATTTTGCAAGTGGAAGTTTGTACCTTTTGACCACCTTCACTTATTTCACCTATCCAACCCCCCACACCCCCTACTCCCTGCCTTTGGCAACCACCAATCTGTTCTGTGTTTCTGTGAACTCATGGGTTTTGTTTTGTTTTGGTTTGTTTTTGTTTTTAGAGTCCACATACAAGAGAAATCATATAGTATTTGTCTTTCTCTGTCTATTTACTTAGCATAATACCCTCAAGGTCCATCAGTGTTTTTGCAAATGACAAAATTTCAGTCTTTTTTAGATCTGTATAATATTCCATTATATATACATATGTGTATACACACACACACACACATACACCATATTTTCTTTTTTTAAAATATAATTTATTGTCAAATTGATTTCCATACAACATCCAGTGTTCATCCCAACAAGTGCCCTCCTCAATGTCCATCACCCACTTTTCCCTCTCCTCCATCCCCTATCAACCCTCAGTTTGTTCTCAGTATTTAAGAGTCTCTTATGGTTTGCCTCCCTCACTGTCTGTAACATTTTCCCCCCTTCACTTCACCCTTGGTCTTTTGTTAAGTTTCTCAAAATCCACATATGACGGGCGCCTGGGTGGGTTAGTCGGTTAAGCGTCCGACTTTCGCTTAGGTCCTGATCTTGCGGTTCGTGGGTTCGAGCCCTGCGTCGCGGTCGGTGCTGACTGCCAGCTCAGAGCCTGGAGCCTATTTCAGAGTCTGTGACTCCCTCTCTCTCTGACTCTCCCCTGCTCATGCTGTCTCTCTCTCTCTCTCTCTCTCTCTCTCTCTCCTAGAAATAAATAAAACATTTTTTAAAAATTAAAAAAAAAAGATCCACATATGAGTGAAAACATATGGTATCTCTCTTTCTCTGACTGACATATTTCACTTAGCATAATACCCTCCAGTTCCATCCACGTTGCTACACATGGCCAGATTTCATTCTTTTTCATTGCCATGTAGTATTCCATGGTATAGATAAACCACATCTTCTTGATCCATTCTTCCGTTGATGGACATTTAGGCTCTTTACATGATTTGGCTATTGTTGAAAGTGCTGCTGTGAACATTTGGGTACATATGCCCCTATACCTCAGCACTCCTGTAACCCCTTGAGTAAATTCCTATCAGTGCTGTTGCTGGGTCAGAGGTGAGTTCTACTGCTCATTTTTTGAGGGACTTCCACACTGTTTTCCAGAGGGGCTGCCCCAGTTTACATTCCCACCAACAGTGTAAGAGGGTGCCCGTTTCTCCACATCCTTGCCAGCATCTAGAGTCCTCTGATTTGCTCATTTTAGCCACTCTGACTGGCATGAGGTGGTATCTCAGTGTGGTTTTGATTTGTATTTCCCTGATGAGGAGGGATGCTGAGCACATTTCATGTGTCTGTTGGCCATCTGGATGTCCTCTTTGGAGAAGTGTCTGTTCATCTCTTCTGCCCATTTCTTCACCGGATTAGCTGATGAGTTCCTTATAGATTTTGGATACTAGCCCTTTATCTGATATGTCATTTGCAACTGCCTTTTCCCTTTCCGTCGGTTGCCTTTTAGTTTTGTTGATTGTTTCCTTTGCCATGCAGAAGCTTTTTCTCTTTATGAGGTCCCAATAGTTCATTTTTGCTTTTAAATCCCTCAACTTTGGAGATGTGTTGAGTAAGAAATTGCTACGGCTGAGGTCAAAGAGGTTGTTTCCTGCTTTCTCCTTTAGGGGTTTGATGGTTTCCTGTCTCACATTCAGGTCCTTCATCCATTTTGAGTTTATTTTTTGTGTATGGTGTAAGAAAGTAGTCTAGTTTCATTCTTCTTCATGTTGCTGTCGGTTCCCCCAGCACCATTTGTTAAAGAGATTTTTTTTTTCCATTGGATACTCTTTCCTGCTTTGTCAAAGATTATTTGGTCATACATTTGTGGGTCCAGTTCTGGGTTCTCTATTCTGTTCATCTGTTTGTTTGTTCATAGACATGTAGGTTGTTTCCACATCTTGAATGTTGTAAGGAAATAATCCTGCAATGAACATGGACATACAGATATCTTTTCAAGTAAGTGTTTTTATTTTCTTTGGGTAAATGCCCAGAAGTAGAATTGTTAGATCAGAGGCTGAACTTGTTACATGTCTTTATTGGTAAAATAAATTTCTTCCTTGTGAATTATAATTCATACTTTTCCCGTTTTTATGTGGAGTATATAATTTGAATTATTAATTTGTAACTATCTAGTTTTATAATGTGAATGCTTCTGGAGGTATTGATGCAGTGAGGTTTTAGCAAACTTTCAGCCAGAAAGAATTTACTTCCCATATGGGAGCAGGAAGCTGAGAAGTCCCTGAGAAAGTCATCACTTTTTCTCTGGGAAGGTACACTTGTGTTTTTAATCCCACCCTTGAAAGGTAGCCAAGAAAGCATTCATTCCCCAATGAACCATACCTACTAAGAGTTATATTTTCCCCCAAGGCCTTGGGGGCTCCAGCAGCAAGCTGACTGAGGTGTATCAAATGGGATAGCAGTTTCAGGAAGTACTTTATCCAAGTAAGGAACATAAGAAATTGGAGAGTGATACGGCCTATAAAAATCCCCAAATGGTAGTTTCGACTTGGAAGGACAGGACAGATAATTCATCTGGGAGCTGAAATGATGACTAAAAGGGGACAGACATGAGATCAGAGAATAGAGGAGTAGCAGGCTTTTTTGGGGATCCATCTCAAAAATATGACCCATACCCTCTGGCATCCATCTTGTGTTCAGATGGTCCAGGATGTCTCTGTAAAGTTGAAGAGGTGTATGGTACCCTTTGCACTTTCCAAGAGCAGGAGTCTTCCTGTTTATCTTTGTATGCAGAATGCTAAGCACCATGCCAAATCCATAATAGGTATATAAGAAATATTACTAGTTTAACTAAGAAATTAATGGAGTAGAACAGTTAGGAGAAGGCCTAGGTAGGTACAACGGTAATAAATGGATGCTTAGAGGAAGGAAGATGTGGAGAGTGTCTGCTCCCCTTCCATGATTGGTGGGAAAGCAGAGTTATCAAGGTAAATCTCGCAAAGTGAAAAAGATACACTAAAGGCAAGGCAAGATTAGTAATTAGGCAAAGTGTCAAAAAACAGAGAAATCAGTAGAAACTAAGAAGATTGGGAATAATATAAAATAATAATATAAATCAACAAAGAGAGATCTTACTATGAGGATAAGCACCTACCTCAGCTAAAGTGGGTCACAAATATTAGAATGTATAACAGGAAGCATTTTTCCAAGTGGATTAGTCATGAATTCTTTTATTCAGTAACTATACATCAATAATCGAATATGCTACTTACTCAGTATAAGAAAGGAAACACGGTACATCCCGTAACTTCAAGAAGCAAATAATTACAACAGAGTACAAAAGCCATGATGTAATTAAGAAAGAATTTTAATGTATGTATTTTTTTTTAATTTCTGAGAGAGAGAGAGAGAGAGAGAGGCAGCATGAGCAGGGGAAGGTCAGAGAGAGTGGGAGGTACAGAATCCGAAGCAGGCTCCAGGCTCTCAGCTGTCAGTACAGAGCCCAACACTGGGCTCGAACCCAAGAACCTTGAGATCATGACCTGAGCCGAATATCATGACCTGAGCCAAAGTTGGATGCTTAACCGACTGAGCCACCCAGGCACCCCATTAAGAGAGAATTTTAAAGGAGTCTCAGCAGGAAACCTAACCCAGCCTTGAGGTGATGAATCTTCCAAGAGGAGATGAGACAAATAGGGACAGTTGTGATGAAGGACATTTCAGGATGTTACAGCTTTGCTGAAGAAGGAGAGTTGGGGAGTGAATTCCCGAAAGCAGCAGCAGAATGCACCAAAATAAATAGAGTGAGAGAGAGCTTGAAACACTCCAGAAACTTCATTCATTTCCGTGTGAATACAGCCTGGAATCTGACGTGGAAGTGGATACAAAATTGATTGGATTTTAAGAAATTTCAACCACCAAACCTATTTCTAGTGGTGTGACCCAAAACAACTACATTCTTGAGTATTATTTTAGAATTGATATGGGTACAGTGAGACCTAAGAGTCAAATATCAGGGGCTCAGTTGGTTAAGTGCCCAGATTCAGGTCAGTTCATGATCTCGCGTTCGTGGGTTCGAGCCCCGCCTCGGGCTCTGTGCTGACAGCTCAGAGCCTGCAGCCTGCTTCAGATTCTGTGTCTCCCTCTCTCTCTCCCTCTCTGCCACTCGTGCTCTGCCTCTCTCTCTCAAAAATAAACATTAAAAGCGATTTTTAAAAAAAGAGTCAAATATCAGCCAGAATGTATTTAGAATTTTGCTGTAATATTTGTGTGCAGGCACAGAAATAGTTCTCTATGAGGGCCCAGAGTCAACTTTCTTTTTGGCATTGAAGCCCCAGTATCTAGAATGGTGTGTAGCAGATAAATGCTTGCTGGAGAAAAATGAATGAATGAATGAATGAATGATGCTGCCACAGCTTGATTATAAAAATGTAGTTTAGTACAAAGTGTTCTAAATCCCAGACTGATTTCTGGATGATAGTTTTACACTTATTGGTCCACTTCCCTGCCCACTAATTTGTGGTCAGCAAATAAAAGCCAATGTTAATATTAGCCTACATAAAATAGAATTAGAAAGGAGCATACGCAAGAAATAAAAACACTATGCCTTCCAAAATTAAATATTTTCTTAGATTATATTGCACTGTTCTCAACTAGAGGCAATTTTGCCCCCCAAGGGATAGTCAGCAATATCTTAAGTTATTTTTTATTGTAACAAGAAGAAGGCTACTGGCATCTGAGGGGTAGCAACGGAGATGCTGATAAACACTACATTGCGCAGGATGGTCCCCACTACAAAGAAATGTCCAACCAAAATGATACTAGTGATAAAGTTGAGAAATCCCGGATTTAGGGAATTAGGGTCTCAGTTTATTTGGTATAGATCAGCAAAAGATGGTTTTATCTTTAAACCCTTAGAACTCTTTTAGCTCCGAAAGTCTACATTTTTATCACAATGAATGTATTTGGCTCCATAGTAGAACAAAATACAGTAGAAAACATCGAGGAGAGAGGGGAGTTTGGCTCCTGAACAGAGGATACAGAGAAGGGTTAACCATTTGCCTGCTGCTAAAACATGCGATGGAGTATTGGAGCCAACTTTTTTTCTTGTTTTCTTTCCAGAATGGAGACTGGAAAAATTAGCAAATAGACAATGGTCATCTGTGGCATTTCTCCTAACTGATCTCTCCCTTGTCATGATTGGCACTCCTCTCTACTTCTCTGTCTTCTCGTGTGTGTTATCACTTCACCCATTAAAGGTCCCATTACTTATATTGTTCCCTGTGTCTCTCCACTCTTCCAAAGCTGCACTTCTCTTGGTATCCTTCTCTTAACAACTTGAGAGAACTCCACATCAGTGTTTATTGCTGACAATAGTTTTGATGTTACTACGTGTTAACTATATTTTCATTTTAAAAAGAACCATGGCAATGTTTAACCCAAAGTTTTTAATAACGGTGAGATTTCAAGCAATGATGCATTAGAGATCTTCAAAGTATGGCTTTAACTTGGCCTTGGTTCTTGAGGAATAAATTTGTGTGTGAACTCACTCTGTAACCAAAAGAATCTCTAACTACATCTGGTCTTCATCCTTGGCTACAGTACGGACTGTAGTGATTAATCACTGATAGTGATTCAAGTACTAAAATATTTCTACACTTGCAGGTATATAACTGCTGCCCTCAGCCTCCTGAATGTTCACCATCATATCCAGTTGTCCAGCCCACCTGCCCCCACACACCCTCACAGACTTTTTTATCTCCCCGCAATCTACCCACTGCAGGATTAATAGCTGCCCCAGTAGATGCCAACCACCTTCTGCTCCGATTGGCTTCTCCCAACCTCTTCACTTCCCCCTTTCTTACATAGTTTGTGTAGTTTCTTGGCTGTGTCACCAGCTACAACTATTGCGAGGTTGTTCTCACTGTCATCCTTGGTGGAGGTAGTGTTTGTCTTCTTAGACTCCAACAAGTAAAAGTAGAAGAAAGGAATATCTCCTTGATATCTGGGTACTTCTTTGAATGTTTCAAGGAAAACAAAACCTCAGAGATAAGCTACAATTTCATCTTTCACAATATTTTTCTTCACATTCCAAGAAAAATTTATGGCAAAAATGGGACTGTCCTGTTTGTATCCATTTCCAAAGTAAAAGATGCAGAGGGTTATAAATAATGGTGTAAGTTAAGCACAGTTGTAGGACTCAGAGGGATAAAAAGGATAATATAATGATGTTTACATGGAGAAAAAAATAGTAAATGAGAAGGGCAACAAAAAACAAGTGGTTTAATTATAAGGGCGCTAAAAGCAAATAATGAGAGATTATAATATAGAAGCAAAATAAAAATGAATGATACCATTCCACTTTTAAGCGCTAAAATTTGTTAAAAGAGATCCCATAAATTTCAAAACTAAGATGACTTAGTACTGATATTATCATTTTTTTCAAAGATCCAATCAGTACAAAAAGTACAAAAAAAGAATAAAAAATAATTCCAGGCCTCACTACTCAGAACAGTCATCATTAACAATTGGTAAACTTTGTGTGTCTAGATAGTGCTAATATAATTATGCAGACATAAGGATGGGTGGGTGGATGGATGGATGGACAGATGGACAGATAGATGATAAAATAGATGAATAAATTAAAAAACAAAATGAGATTATGCTATATTTTATTACTAATGATTATATTTTATTTACTTTAAATATTTAAGAGGGAAAAGAATTTCTGGAGCTGAAATTTTGCTGAACTTTATACAAAGTTCAAAAAACTAAAGAGATATTCATTTGTAGAATTTCTATTAATCAGAGAAAAAGATTATGCAAAACATTAAGAATTAAAGTTTGTTAAATATTTGTTTCCCTGGTCACCTGGGTAGCTAGGTCAGTTAGGAGTCTGACTTCTGCTCAGGTCATGATCTCACGGTTTGTCGGCTTAAGCCTCATCCCAGGCTCTGTGGTGACAGCTCAGAGGCTGGAGCCTCCTTCAGATTTTGTGTCTCCCTCTCTCTCTGCTCCACCCCACTCACGCCTTGACTCTCTCTCAAAAATCAACATTTTAAAAAACCCATTTAAATATTTGTTTCCCTTTTTTTAGCCACCCTTATTTCTTCCCTATAGTGAAACACTTTTAAATTAGCATATTTTATTTCCTTTATGGCTCCCTCTTTCCCAGCTCCTGAACTTTGTTAGTTATTGTATGATTTTTCTGTCACATGACCCTTATGTTCCCATCTAGTTAGTTTCGGTTCTACATTTAAATGGAGTCCAGGCCTTTTCCCTGAATACATACACAATTATTCTGCTGTTTAATGATTGATTTAACAATTGTGCTTTGTCTACTGACTTCTGATTATAGAATGTGAGAATTTAGCCCACTTGCACCACCTCAGCCATACATGCTTCCCTCCCCCCATCCTCTTATGATGGCTATATAGTCATTTATTAAATCAATGGTCAGTGTTTATATTACAATAACTATAAATATTTTTCAGAACTGAGCCATGATTACATTTCTTTCCTATTCATTTTTTCCCTCAAGTTTGTAATTGCTTTGCTTTTCTATGTTAATATTGCTAAGGCTTTCCAAATTTAGTATGATTTCCAACATGTCAAATTCTTTAATTGGTTAGGTCCATTTTCCCTCTTAGACATATTGCTTCTAGAGCCTTCTATTCTTCTGAGCCAACCAACTGACCACTAAGTTTGCTGTACTGTTGTCACCCATGGGGTTTCCCATGGATTTGATCCTGAGGATCCCCTACCTTCATGTTCTGTGATGGTGGCCCTTCCTCCCAAATCTTTGTGTCTCCTTTCCATGGAGTACATTCTCAGAGAGCTTCAGAGGTAAATTTTTGAGATCTTTATTCCATCCTTATACCTTAATGGTTTCGCTTAATAGTTAAAGTAGAAACTTCTTTCTGAAATTTGAAGGCATTTTCCCATTGTCTTCTATGTATCACAATGTGACTGCTGCAGTTACCAGGTACTATTCTGATTCCCCGGGCTTTATATGTTAACCTTTCATCACCTCTCTGAATAAGTCTTACTGTTTTAAAACTTCAAGTTCCAAATTGGTGCAGCTATCTTTTGTGTGCATGCTGGCTACACAGTGGATCATTTCAGCTTGGATGACCTCTGCATATAACTCTTCCAGAAGTTTTGTTTTTGTTGTTGTTGTTGCTTTTAAGTTTAGCAACCATGCTTTCAATTTCCAAAGAACTCTTTCTTTTTTCCCTCATTGTTCCTTTGCCAGTATCATCCTCTCTTGTTTAATGAATTCAGTCTCTTACTTAACCTTCTGAAGATATCATTTATAATTTTTAAAGTTTCTTCTGCTCTCTTCAATATCACATATCTCTGGGGGCTTTGTTGTTGTTTGTTTCCGTTTTTGTTTTTGTTCTTTCGGGTTTTTTCCCCGTTTCTTTGAGTTTTTTATTTCTTCTTCATGGCCCTCCTAAATATCTTGTGATTCTTCTGTCAGATTCTTAAAAGCATGTTGGAAGCTTCTGTTCAGACACACAGGTTTTATCTTTCCCCATACTTAGTTAATTACCATTCTGCCACTTGCTTTTCATTTTCCCCACTTGCTAACATCTTATCTGTCATTGACTCTATTCCAAACATTTTTATATAGAGTATATATACTTTAAAAAAAAAAAAGTCATTTAACGGGGCTTCAGGAGAGAGTAAATCTGAATAAATGCATGCATTCAATCTACTTTGTTTCATTAGAAATGTTTCCTTCTTTACCTTCCCCCTCCCTTACCTAGTGGCTTGTTGAGGCTAGAATAAAACTAAGTCATTGACGATGGACACGACCATAGGCAGATGGTTTCTCTTTTATGGGAATAGTTCTCTCACATCCCATGACACATTCATGCTTAGACTGTGTTCTTACCTTTAGGGTCCAAGATGACCTACTGAAGTTTTTGAAAGTAGTTGTGTGCCATCTTTATCAGCTCATTTATTTTGGTCTACACTTGACAATATTTGAATGACAGTTTATCATTTGAGTTGTGGATATGTTTTTGTTCCATTGAGGGTAATTTTTTTAATAATTTTTATTTTCTGTTAATATTGGTAAATTTCAAAGAAGAAGACCGGATTAGAAAATTGCATTTTGTTACCTGCAATTGAAATTCTCGTTTCTGAGTTCTGGGAATTTTAAATAACCTGAATTTTAATGTATCCTAGCTTAAAATGCGAAGTACCCACTGGACAATTTTTCAAGCTCTGTGAAGAAGCTCCTTTAAATAGCTTTGCAATTTTATTTATTTTCTTACTTTACTGTTAAAAAATGTAATTCTGGAAAAAAATTTAAACTGTTTACTGTATAACTTTAATAATTTCATTTACCAACTCTTGAGTTTAAATAGAATTTTCCAACTTTACATAGAAAGATATCTATGATAGGTAGTGAGTGTAAACTTTTTCTCATCTTTTTAAGGAAGAACCCATAATAATATAACAGATACATTTTTCAGAATTTCTGGTATAATGCCTGATAGTATTAGATGCTTAAAGATATTCTCTGCACCAATGAGTGCAAAATGGATCCCATCAAGTGCATTCATACTTATGAGATTTCAGGCCCTGTTTTTGGTTCTGTATCATAAGCAGGTCACTAGTAGGAGTATTCAAGAGGAAAAAGCAAATATGTGAAAAGCAAAATTGGCTCCCTTTGTACTGTTGAGATTCTGAAGTTTAGGGGCTAAATAGATGATCAGAAGTCCTAGTTTATTTTATTTTGTCCAAATTCAGTGAGTAGTCAGTCCTGTCTTAGTTTTCCTCAAGATCCAGTGAAGTTTTTTGTTTTTAATTTAAAAAAAAATTTTTTTTAATGTTTTATTTATTTCTGAGAGAGAGAGAGAGAGAGAGAGAGATTGACAGCAGGAGCAGGTGAAGGTCAGAGAGAGAGGGAGACACAGAATCAGAAACAAGCTCCAGGCTCTGAGCTAGCTGTCAGCACAGAGCCCGATGCGGGGCTCGAACCCAGGAACTATGAGATCATGACCTGAGCCGAAGTTGGACGCTTAACCGACTGAGCCACCCAGGTGCCCCAAGATCCAGTGAATTTTTATAAAGCAAGGAGTCTTACCCTAGAATTGAAACCATGAGAGATAAATAGGTGTGGATTGTTAACAAGTTTATCCAATACATCAGACACTGTTTTTGCCTTTTTACTAATAGGAATCTTGCAAGATAATCAGTGAAGGGAACCTAACAAAGAAATAAATCAAATCACTAGAGATTTAGAACAAGAACTATAGAGATCAGTGAAGTATATGCAGTCCATTATTAAGAATGAATTTGTTGGGTACTTTAATATAACATATATCCTCAGTTTCTCCTTCTTCTCTCTCTTGGGGTTTTCCTTACAATACATTCCCTGATTAGATTTTAGAGTCTAGCTTGTATGAAGATAAGAGTTTTTATTTCCTTTGGGTTTCTAGGACATCTTTCTCCAGCCGCCTTCCTGCCTCAAACATATCAATAACATTGAGACCATTTTTGTACAGTACTAAAGCTGCTGTATGGAAAGTGGAAGATTCAGGAGAGCACCTCATTCACTAGGCTAGAAGATGGTGGACAGCATATTCACAGATATGACCAACTGCATCTTTTACCTTTCATTGTGTACACAGAGTCAGACATTTCTCATTACTAAGTTCTAGATGCTGAAAAGTCCTTAAAGCAAGAAGCAACATTATCATTTATTCTGAATTACATGATACATAACATATATTTCCTTCCTCTTTTTATTCCCCAAAATGTACTTGCCTCGGGATGGGAACTTCTTAAAAATTTTTTTAACAGTTATTTATTTTTGAGAGACAGAATATGATTTGGGGAGGGACAGAGATAAAGGCACACACACACACAGAATCCAAAGCAGGCTCCAGGCTCTGAGCTGTCAGCACAGAGCCCGATGTAGGACTCAAACTCAGGAACCACGAGATCATGATCTGACCTGAAGTTGGGCGCTCAATCGACTGAGGCACCCAAGTGCCCCAGGGATGGGAACTTCAAAGCACACAAGTGAGTTACCCACACCAAAACTTAATGAAATCATAGGCTTTATTTTTTACATGTTGTTACTGTCTTTCACACTATGATTTACAGATAGCAGGCTCCTAGTAAATGTTACTTCCTTTCCTTTGAATGTCTTTAATAATTAATCAAAATTGTTACAATTCTATTAAAGCAAGGGACTCACTGTGTTTAGGGAGAGTAATATGGAGATACTTCTTTCTCCAGATCCCTTAAGAGGTACAAGTTTGCTTTTAAGACTTAAAGAACAATAAAGTTATGAATTGCAACTTCCAACCTGGACATCTACAGATGATACCATACATACCTTTGTAACTGGTTTTCACCAAAAGTTATCTATCTTCATATATTTTCGAATGAGTTTTAATTAAAAATCAACCTGATTTAACACATGCTCAGGGCACTCAAATTTATTGAAGCACTCAAACTGAAGAGAAATTACATTGAGGGACATATTTTATTTAAAAATATTGTTTCATTAGTATCCCATCAAAAAGCCACAAAACAGTGAGAGGGATGATGCGTAGATGAACAGTAATGAAGTTTGGGTATTTTTCAACAAATGACAGGCAGGGGCTCCATTAGAAACAGAAATGTGTGATGACAGTTATCGAGATTGTACTGTTATACTCCAGAAGGTAGTTCGATTCCAAACCAAGAGCTACTCTCCTGTGCTATTTTTAAAGCTTCACAATATTCTCCAGCACAGTCATGGAATACTTACCTGGAAACTATTTGATTCTTTCAGTGTCGCCTGAGTGCTTTGTCAGGTGAGACCAGAGCAGTGTTAATCTAGAGATAATCATCTCCCACTACTGAGACAAGAAGCTTCTGTGCACTCTACTCCATGCCTCATGAATAAGAGGTTTTCCAGTCTAGCTGGTCATATCAGGCACTAGTCCTTCTGTGAGCACCAGATCCTGTTCATCTCTCTTACCTTCGAATGATTCTTTCCTTAAACCACTGGAACTTCTTCACACACATGGGTAGATCAGTACGATGCTGAATTCTTGAGGGGGGCCTTTAGGACATCTGCAGCATTCATTGTCAGGAAGCTATTTCCTCTACAGTATTCTGTCCTGCAAACCCTAGCCACCTTGGATTTCCCATACTCTTACCTCCATCTCAACTCAGGGAGTCCCCTGGGCTGCACCCGATTCCACCTCTCTGCTCCATGACCTAGAAACTCTCTCAAGGCAGTAGGCCAGGAGCAAGAGTGGGGATCATCTCATTTGTTTCCCATCTGTCAGGACTTGCTGTCTTTAATTGTCTGATGTCCAGTGCCTTGCAAACCATTGTTTCTTATCATTTGTCCAGTTGTTTTGATTGTTTCCATTGGGGTAGGGGATGGTAAGTCTGGTCCAGGTGACTCTAGCTTGGCCAGAGGTAGAAGTCTGAATCACTGGAATTTTGAAATTAGTTTGTTTCCACAAAATTATCTAGTCCATTCTGAGTAATACATATGCATTATCTCAAAATTAGAAAGGGCTATGGGCAAAGTAACTGTTAATTTAAAACAAAAATAAAATACACTGTGATTTAAGCCATCTTCAACTTTTGAGCAACACGGTGATTAGAAACAACTTCACCTTTCTTGTTATAGAAAGACATTAGACTATTAGTAGTTAGAGAGAGGACTGTCTTAATGAGAATTCTACGTAATACACTTTTGAAAAGTAACATGGGTTTGGCCCTCTGCAGTCCCCTTGGCATCAAAATATGTGAAGCTAGTCTTAAATTTGAATGGTAGAAAGACATTTACAGTATTTCTTGGGTTGGAAGAAGTGGGGTGGGAACATAGACTAACTAATTCAGGTTAAACTTTTTAAGAGACATGCCATATGCTACCTGGTCTGAAAATTCATAACAGGAATAGAACACACAGATTTAGCAATAGTATTTCTTCATGGCCTTACAAATAATGGAAATTTTGCCTGCAATAACAGATGTAGCTTAAGTAATAAGTCTCAAAATGGGATTTGAGAATTCACGTCCTACGCAGTCAATGTCAGTTTTTTTTGAATGAACCTATGCTTACTTTTTACTCTTAACCATCAAATTCTTTGAATCTTGTTTTCTTTTTTCTGTTTAAAATTCATTTCATATATGATAGGTAATCTACAAAAACAACAAAAAGCATTAATATTCTCACTACCCTAAGATAATCATCTTCAAATGTTTTTATTATCATCCAATCCTTATCTGTGTGTGTGTGTGTGTGTGTGTGTGTGTGTGTGTGTGTGTGTGTGAGAGAGAGAGAGAGAGAGAGCACACAGTTTAAACTGTTTAAACTGAAAAGCTTATAACATAGTGTTTAAAAACCTGGATTTTACATCACACTCTCTGGCTTCAAATCCTTGCCATGTCACTTCACTTCCCAGCTCTTCAATCCTGGATAAGTTATTTATATTTCTGTGCCTCATCTGGATAATGTAGAGAATATTACGTACCTCATGAGGATGTTTTGAGTATCTAATGAATCATATTTATAAAATACTTAAAGCAGAGACTGACACAGAATAAGCACTCACTTAATGTAAGCTTTTGTTCTATAGATACTTACATGTTTCTATAGATTCTTCATAATTACCTATTTGATGGTCACATTCTGTGATCTGAAAGGCTGTAGCTTACTGAATTAGCCCCTAATTTTTTTTCTAGTTACTTCTAAATGCCATTATGGATAATCCCACAAAGAAATTGTCATATGTGTATCTCTGATTCTGTTGCATTATGTATCAGAGTGGGGTTAATGGATAAAAGGGTCTGTATATTATGCTATTTTCCAAAAAGGCTATACCAATAATATATAATTGGTTTTTTTGGATTATGAACTATTTTATATATATATATATATATATATATATATGTTTATTTATTTTCAGAGAGAGAGAGAGAATGTGAGCAGGGGAGGGGCAGAGAGGGGGAGACACAGAATCTGAAATAGGTTCCAGGCTCTGAGCTGTCAGCACAGAGCCTGACACAGGGCTTGAACTCACAAACTGCGAGATCATGACCTGAGCCAAAGTTGGACGCTCAGCGGACTGAGCTACCCAGGAGCCCCTGGATTATTAATTATTCTAAAGAAAGAATTGATATTTTCTTTAATGATCATCCTAAAGCAGACAGTAGGTTGCAAATCACTCCAAAATCTTAAGTTCTTGAATACTTAACATCCTAGATTGGTAAGCTTTTCTCCACTCATGTATAATAATATCTCTCTTGGGGGCGCCAGTGTGGCTCAGTCAGTGAAGCATCCAACTTTTGATTTTGGCTTAGGTTATGATCTCATGGTCAGTGAGTTTGAACCCCACTTTGGGCTCCATGCTGACAGGGTGGAACCTACTTGGTTCTCTCTCCCTCTTTTTCAATGCCTCCCCTGCTTGTATGTGCTCTTTGTCTCTCTCTCCCTCTTTCTCAAAATAAATAAATAAATAAATAAATAAATAAATAATAAATAAATAAACAAACTTTAAAAATACAAGAAATAATATCTCTCTTGATGAAGAGAACATATCCCAGTGCTACATTATTCACCTAGAAATAACAACTACATATGATAATAGTCTTTATAATATAATTTAAAACCTCCCCTCAAAAAGAAACATGCTTTATAAATTAATTAAACAGAGTTTAATTTAGGTAAAAGGTGTGTGAGAGTGGGAATAGTTCTAAACCTATAGGAGTGAGAAGGCTGTGAGAGATCATGTAGGACCAGAAATAACTGCTGTAACCATATTTGAATATCTGCCTTACTACTACTTTAATGTCATTAGTAATGCTACAAAATACTAGGGATGCCGTGGATTAAAACTACAACGCCGGCTCCTGGGTGTCTCAGTCGGTGAAGCGTCAGACTCTTGATACCAGCTCAGGTCATGATCTCACAGGTTGTGGGATGGAGCCCCACATTGGGCACTGCATGGGCAGCACAGAGCCTGCTTGGGATTCTCTCTCTCCCTCTCTCTCTGCCCCTCCCCCACTTGCACTTGCACATGTGCGTACCTGAGCTCTCTCTTTCAAAAATAAATAGACATTAAAACTAAAACTGAAATAAAATAAAATAAAACTACAACACCAATATTAATAACTGCAATACTTAACACGTACTTCTGGTCATAACTGAGTATACTTTCGGGTTTTCATGGCCATCTCTTTCACTGAACACAGGTTCCCTGAGAATAGCATTTGTATCTTGGTTATATTTTATTTCAACACTGAGCACAAAGCTTAGGGCAGAATAGGCTTAATACATGTTTGTTGTATTAACAACAGTGATTCAAGTGTGAATCATTACACCTAAAAGAACCAGGATAATATAATACATTGAAAGAGAGTAGAATACACCACCCTCAAATGTGCCACTTTGGCATGTGGATTATTTTGAGCTGAGGGCCATTGTAATTCATTACTAATCTCCTAATGATTAGCTATCCTTCAGTAGCAAAGTGGAAAGGATTGTGTCACACATAATAGAAAACATTTAGGAGTTTAAAGAAAGTAGAATTATTTTTAAAGACTGAATTAGGATGTAACGTTTTTCCAACAGGAAATGAGAGGAGAGTGGGGGAGAATTACACATTTAAAAGGTACTATGATATTTAGCTCCTGCTCCTGAAATCCATTTTGGCAGACAGCATTCAAAAGGTTCCAATTTAGACCAGCTCGTGTTTTATGTAATGTTATCATTGAGCAGTTAGTGTTTTCCTGGGGAATTATTTCATAGTCTGTAGTTACATCAATACATCACCCAGATATTTTTTTCTTAATGGAATATTTGTACATGCAAAGTACTATAGACAAGATACGTTTGGCCTGATTCTACTTCTCCATTAATACACTCAATGTGCTTTATGTTTTACAGTCTGATTCCAGTTTTTCAATGACTACCCTCATTTCAGTGTAATATCATTTAATATAATACCATTTTGTGTTTATACTAGAATCTTTCCTATAAGGATAGCTCAGATCATTTAACCTAATGAATTTCTTTTGAGGGGAGGGGGAATGTATAGTGCAGAAGTGATTTTACTTACATGCTAAATAAGATCATAAAGGATACAGGATCACTTCTTGATTAAAGTCTTATCCAAACTGAGAAATAAATCACTTCACTAGCATGTAGGTAGTGTATGTTTTTTCCACAAAGCAGAATTCTTAACCTTCTAAAAATGCCATGAGGCACTTGGATGGCTCAGTCAGTTAAGCGTCTAACTTTGGCTCATGTCATGATCTCGCAGTCCATTGATTCAAGCCCTGCATCAGGCTCTGTGCTGACAGCTCAGAGCGTGGAGCCTGCTTAGGATTCTGTGTCTCCCTCCCTCACTACCCCTCCCCTGCTCGCACTCTGTCTCTCTCTCTCTCTCTCTCAAAAATAAACATTAAAAATAAATAAATAAATAAATAAATATTCCCAAACATTGGAAATGCTGATGAAAGATTTTCATAATTGTGTGTGTGTCTGTGTGTCTGTGTGTGTGTGTGTCTGTGTGTGTGTATTTAGCAAACATCCACTATCTACTTTGTGCCAGAAAATCTTTTAGAAGCTAAGAATAAAAATTAAAATCTGCCCTGGAGGAGCATATATCTTTTGGTGTTGACAGACTGACAACAAATAATTATAGAGTAATTGGAGTACAAAGCCAAGAAAGTGGTAGGAAAAACAGATAAGTAAAAGCTGCAGGAGCACAGCCCAGGAGACGACTAATTCCTTCTTAGGGGAACTCCCATCACCAAAGCTTACATTCTAGCAGACATGGAAAATCAATATTTTGTCAATAAACTCAAATCACGCCTACCACTATTACTACCCATTTCATTGTCCCCTATTCTAGAAGATGCATTTCTGTCCACTCACTTCTTTCTAATTTTTTTCTTCTAACATGTGCACACAACCCAGCCCCTTAAACATCTTCTCTCATACTTGACAAACAAGATTAAAAATCTGCTCTTTGGGGCACCTGGGTGGTTCAATAGGTTAAGCGTCTGACTTTTGATTGAGTCTCAGGTTATGATCTCATGGTTTGGAGATCAAGCCCTGCATTGGGCTCTGCTCTGACAGTGCAGAGCCTGCTTGGGATTCTGTCTCTCTCTCCTTCTCTCTGTCTCTCCACTGCTTGTGCACAATAAATAATAAATAAACAAATAAACAAACACTTTTAAAAGATCTTTTGCTATAGCATAATCGGAGATTAAATGTGGCTTTGTCCCGGGGCGCCTGGGTGGCTTAGTCGGTTAAGCGTCCGACTTTCGCTTAAGTCATGATCTCGTGGTTCATGGGTTCGAGCCCCGCGTCAGGCTCTGTGCTGACTGCCAGCTCAGAGCCTGGAGCCTGTTTCAGTCTGTGACTCCCTCTCTCTCTGACCCTCCCCTGCTCACGCTGTCTCTCTCTCCCTCCTAGAAATAAATAAATAAAAAACCTTAAGAAAAATGTGGCTTTGTCCCTATTCTAAGCAGTTTTCTTAGACATGCAGTCCATCTTCTCATCTACAACTTTTTGGTAACTTTAATCATACGTATACCATCTTAGTATGTTATATAATATCTCTATCATGAGGTGTTTTTTTTTCTGACTCAGGCAACTTTTTAAAAATCAGTGTCATATAGTCACACACAAATTAATCTGTTTTTATTTTGTGCAGATCATGGTCCACATTTCTCTCCTTAACACCCTTCTATCTCCTTCTCCTTTAACACCCTTCTCTTTTATCTGGCAGACTGTTCTCTGGTTAACTATTCTTCCAGGATGCAAAGAAGGATCTTCTTAGGAAGATGGAAGTATCATTTTAGAACCAAAAGAAATGGGAAAATATCCATATCTAGCTTTCTTGTTCTGGCCATGGGTTATCCTCAACAAATCATCACTGAGCACAGCACTGGCTACATCATTTGCAGAGCTCAGTGCCAGATAAAAATCTGGGGCCCCTTATTCAAAGCTTAAGAATTTTAAAATGACAAGAGCAAAGCATTCAACCAAATAAGGCTCTTCTCTGCGTGAGGCCCTGTGTGATTATGCTGGCAACAGGCCCATGAGGATAGCCTTGTCTTTTTTAAATTTAAACTCTAGTTAGTTAACATACAGTACAATATTGATTTCAGGGGTAGACTTCAGTGATTCATCACTACATTCAATACCCAGTGCTCATCACAAGTTCCCTCCTTAATGTCTTCTTCACATATGCCATGTGCAAGGGACAGTTAAGTGTCCAGACTACAAAAAAAATTAAGAAAAGATCAGAGCCTTACAGAGGAAGTGGACAGGCAAACAGACAATTGCATTAATAATAATTTAGAATAATTAAATCTGGACAGCACAGCCTCACAGTCAATAGAACCACTATTCTGGCATTTAAAAAATGCCAAAGAGCAATTTTAAGGTCTACTGAAGCCTCTCACTAAAGTGACCCCCCCCCAAAACTACATAGAATATGTTAGGAATTTCATTTGTTTTATTTTCTTTTCACTGTTCCAAACTGGAGGACCCTGGCTGAACGTGTGTATCCGACTCCCTCCTAAATTCATATGTTGAAAGCGTTCAATACAACACGATGGTATTGGGAGGCACTTAGGAATAGAAAGATCTCAGGATGGAGGATGGAGCCCTCAGGAAAGGGATTAGTGTCCTTAGGAGAGTCTAGAAGGCTCTCTGCTCTCTGCCACGTGAGGAGGATACAATGAGAGGTCAGCTTCCACAATCCAGAGGAGAGTGCTCACCAGAACCCAGCCATGCTGGCATCATGGAGGCTCCAACCTTCAGCCTCCAGAACCACAAGAAATAAATTTCTGCAGTCAATGACACCTCATTACAGCAGCCTAAACAGAATAAGACACTGCCCTAAACCACTTTAGACTCCTAAAATCTCAGAAGTCATCAAAACAGTATCTCAAAACTCATCCACACTGATCTTTTCCCTCCTCTCCTTAACATCTTTTTGGATCTTGTCTTTTTTTCCTGAAAAAGGGCTGGTTCTTGGCCCTACAAATGAAAATCAACCTAGCTCTCACTGACTTTCCCAGTTAACTCCCCTCTAACTCCTTATTCCAAATGCAGCTCACACAAAACATTTCCAGGAGATGGTCAGGATAACTCGGAAACGTCCTTAGAATGTAGAAGGAGGAGTGGGGGAGAGAAGTCTGGTACACACACAGCTGCAATGATATATTTTTGCCCTATGGTACATTAACAAATATTGGCTAAATCGCCTAGCTAGTACCCAGCACTGGTCATACAACCTCCAATTCAGTGGGCTTGGCTCTGAGAATGATCAACACGCAAAGTCATTGTCTCCTAGGATGAAAGCAAACCCTACCTAGAATCCAAAAGCCATGCATCCTGGTGCCTCTTTGGGTCTAGAAGTGATAGAGGCTTCTCACATATGAACCTTGCAGTAATGAGCTGTTATTACTGGACCTTGTGGTTTCCCACATCTTGCTCGCACTTAGTTTCCAGAAAAGATCTTTAAGTTTTAAAGGGCAAGAGGAATTAAATACAAGTGTGGGCAAAGGAGATCATGCTACAGTATCTCCCATTTGGAAAGAAATTTCCCTTCACCCCATCCCCCTGCAGGGACCACTGTTGTATTCTTTTGCTTCCATTTATAGCAAAACTCCTTGCAAGTTTCTCTTTTGAACTCCTTCCAGCCAGGCCTCTGTTCCCATCACTCCACAAGCATTGACAAGGTCACCAATGAACTCCATCTTGTCAAATCCACTCAGTTGACACGTTGACCATTCCCTTCTTCATTGGGCCCCCAGGTTCCAGTCTCTTGGAATGTTTTCCTAACCAAACTACTATTTCTCATTCTCTTTTTATGATTTTTCTTCATCTTTCCAACTTCAAAAACCAATCTTTTTGTTATCTACCCACTCTGTAGGTGGCCTTATCTATACCTACAGCTTTAAATATCACCTATATGCTGACATTCCCACATTTACAGCTCTGTCCCTTATCCACCTATTCCTTCATCAACCCTCTAGCTGTCATTTCTCAATGGACATTCTATTTAGATGTCTAATAAGTATCACAGCAATCACTTCCCCAAAATCAAAATCTTTGTTTTCCTTCCTTGCAAACTTACTTCTTGTTATAGCTACACCATTCACCTCTTTGCCTTGGCCGAAAATTTAAGAGTCCTTTTTTTTTTTTTTTGAATTTTTTTTTAATGTTTTTATTTATTTCTAGGAGAGAAAGAGAGAGAGAGAGCATGAGCAGGGGAGGGTCAGAGAGAGAAGGAGTCACAGACTGAAACAGGCTCCAGGCTCTGGCAGTCAGCACAGAGCCCGACGCGGGGCTCGAACCCACAAAGCGCGAGATCATGACCTAAGCGAAAGTCGGATGCTTAACCGACTAAGCCACCCAGGCGCCCCTTAAGAGTCCTTTTTGAACCCACTAGCCTCACTCTTCTCATTCAATCTCTTATGAGCCCAGTCGTTCCTACCTTCACAAGATATCGGGATCTGACACTTCCTATCTCCATTGCTTCACACTAGTAGGACTGTAATAATCACAGCTCCCTTGACTCCTTGTAATGTCATCCAACTGCTGTTATGCAGTTTGTTGTCTCTCAGCTTCTGTGCTTTACATGAGAGGCAGGGTCATCTTCAAGATGCAATTCAGATCATGCATCTTCCTTGCTTCTAACCCTCCAAACATTGCCAAGAAAAAGAATCCAGGTTCCATACTGCCTGAAAAGAAAGAGACAGGAAAGAGGAAAGAGACAGTATATTCAAATTGGAGGGTTTTTTGGAGAGAGTTGTGATCAAAAAACTGTTTTCAAAAGGATGAGCCGAATGTGGGGAAAGTACGGCTTACCCCAGGCCAGTAAGTAGAGACTGTTATTTCTGGCCGTTGCAAATGGCTAGCAAGGGCCGGGTATCAGCACTGTTGGATTTGGAGTTTACTTTCTTTGATAGTGCTTATCAAAACTGTAATAAAACAAGGTTGCAAGTATTTGCTTGAAGTTTATGTCTCCCAAATAGACTTTAAGCTTTGTAATACCAGGGATGGGGGTAAAGTGTCTGTTGTTCCACACTGTATATCCAGGCCTAGCACCCCCTGGTACCCTGGTAGTCACTCAAAAATACATCGATTTAAAGTATTAATGGATGGATTAAAGAGTGAACTACAGCAAGCTGCTGGGGCCTACGGTCTCTGGCCCAAAGCTATATTTCAGAAACAAGGAGTGGAGAGCCCTGAGAGTCTGGCTCCTGTAGACACTTGCACAGTCTTTGCCTAGAGAGGAGCTGATTTATCAACTCTGAGTGGATCCTGATGAACTCCCAGCAGTTGCAACTGAAGGATGACACTCCTGTGATTTTTCTTTTATCTTCTTTGTGCTTTTCCAGCCTTAGCCCTTTTCTGATTTGGGAACCCTTTGTTTACCCCCTCCCACCTGTCTTCCAACCCAAGATGCATTTTCTCCAATGAGTATTGTCTTCTGCCTTTATAGTGTTTGAAAGCAGAAATAAAATTAAACTCTAAACAGTGCTTCATTAATCATTCCTCACATTCCTCGCTCTAATAGCAGGCATGTGAGCTGCCTTCTGAGTATGTCTAGTCACTCATAAGGTTCCCCCAAATGGATTTCTCCATCAAACTTCTAGGAAAATTAGCATCAGATCCGCAGATTCAGCCTTTTGCTCATTTCCAAATCACTTCTTTCTTTTTTTTTGAAATATGGCAGTTTGGATGATCAGGAAAACTTTACCTAGCACCAACACCTCCAGAATATTAAATAAAACATTTTGTAAGAATCTTTTTTAGAGGGAAGCTGACCTGATTAAAGTAATGAAAAGAAGCAGAGGTCACAAATGACAAAGAAGCATACATCCATAGATGTAACTGTGCCTTAAAGCCAGTGTTTGCCCTGAGGAGAGCTGGTGAACCCCACAGCCTCAGGCTTGGGTTGCAATGGGTCAGGCCTGACAAGACAGGAGGGAAAGCCCGGCACCTAAGAGGAGGAGGCAGAACTGGGATCTCACACATACGCAAGCCCCTCAAAGGGTGACATCTTTTTTGGTTGAACTGGGAAATTTCATAATAAGATAACAATATTCTGGAATTTATAAAAGATTCTAGTTTTCAGTCAAATCCAAAAGAACTTAAGCAGTATAAATGAGAAAATATCTATACCATAACACATTATATTTAAATTTAAAAACTTTAAAGACAAAGAGAAGGTTTTATTTATTTATTTTTTTTCCAAAGAGAAGATTTTAGGGGCACCTGGGTGGCTCAGTTGGTTGAGTGACCAACTTCGGCTCAGATCATGATCTCTTGATTCATTGGTTTGAGCTCTGCCTTGGGCTTTGCGCTGACAGCATGGAGCCTGCTTGGGATTCTTTCTCCTTCTCTCTCTGCCCTTCCCCTGCATATGATCTCTCTCTCAAAAATAAATAAACATAAAATAAGATTTTCAAAAGCAGAAATGCAATCAGAGAGCAAAAGAGCACACAGTGGAATGGAATTTAAACAGGCAATTCAACAACTACGAAAAATAAAACATGATTACCTTTAATGCACCAAAATAAAAGAGCAATTAACATGGAATTCTATGCCTAGCAAATAGTATCTTTTATGAATAAGTTTAAAATAATGACTTCTCAGACCAAAAACAAACAAGTGAGCACAAAAAGAATAAAAACCTACTGAAGTTAGCTAAAAAATAATTAACACTCAAGGAACAGCTAATTTTGTAATTCAAGAAGGAAGTAAATGATCCCAAAAAGAAGATGCAAGATACACAAAGAAATGTGAAAAAAGAAAATAGCAACTTTATGGTAAATTTTATATAAAATGAAAATAATATCTGATAGTAAATGTTATTCATGCTAGTAATATTTTAAAGAATATAAGTACTTTCTTTGGGGAGAGGTCAGGAGAGGGGAAGGATGCATAAAATTACCAAGACAGAGCTGAATAACTGGACAAAATTAGTATATACTAATATATAGTATTAACTATATATGTGGGGAGTGGTGGCAGAAACAATGTTTTTGAGTTGTTTGGGGGAAAGGTAAAGATATTAATACATTTCAGGCTTTTTTTGTTTTTTACAGACATTAACATCTAAAGGATTCATTGAAAGTAAAGAAATAGAATAGAAAAATTAGGAAAGGGTATTTGTAATCTGTTTCTTGGGCTGAGTAAGGTATACAGGAGGGTTAGCTTTATCTTATCTGTTCCTTTAAAAAGAACAAATATGTTTGTTATACATGCTGGTAGCATTTTTAAAGAAAACTGTCAACAATTCTCAAATTAGATACCTGAACCCTACCCTGCCTTGGGAGGGAGGGATTCTCAGAATGAATAAGGTGAATTATTAGAACATTCATTTTACTTCTCCAGCTAATCAGTCTTGGACCCAGCAATTACAGCAAGACACTGCTGCTCAGTTTCCGTGGGAGACACGTTCTGCTCTGTCTTTTGCCCATTTTATATCATTGCCTTGCAGAAGGAAATGGATTCTGTCACCTCTAGATTTGTCACTTTGTTTTTATTACCTGCTTCGCATTTACCTGTACTGATGATTCCTGCTGGGCACGCGACCTGGCATGCATCCACATTCTCAAAAGGCTCCTAGTCAATTACCTTCTTTGGGATTTTGAGCAGATGTAAACAGGGAAGGTTGGAAGTCAGACTGTAAAGAGTGGGAAGGGAAGGAGTAGGGAAGAACTGGAAGATTCCAGTTCTGGAATCTTCTGGCCTGTTCTTCTCTTCTGGCTTGAGGTGACCTTCCAGGGAAGACTCGGATACCTTAGCTTAAGCCAACTCAGATCTACCAGTCACATTCTTGCAGGATTTTCCATTGCCCTGAACACACTAGTACATCATATTTTATTATAATTTCTGAATGCCTCTCTTCACCCACTAAACCATAGGCACCATGAAACAAGGGGCAAGTTTGCCTTACTGCCCATTACATTTCCTGCACCGAGATCAGTGTTTGACAATAGGTATTCAATAAATATTCCTTGAATGGATGAGTGGACAACAGATATGTTTCCAAGTTTCATTAGCAAGAATAAATATAACTACACCAGCCTAAAGAAGAACTTGAGGGCTAGTCCCCTTTACTTCCCTCTCCCCCTCTTTTCCTCTAAGAACTGTACTTGTTAGTTAAATGTAAGTCTTCCAGAAGCCTTCTAAATATAGATTTGTTCAGCTCATTCTCAGGCCAAAAGCCCACATCAAAGCTTTAACTGTGTGTCTTCATGGATCATTAAGACTAGGTAATTTGAAGAAATAATTATTGCCATCAGGCTAATTTTTATTAATTTCTTTTGCCTTTTATTCCTCAAGGGCACTCCTTCACATCATCTTCACCTGCTAGAACCTAATATATGTCAGAGATGGATTGAGAGTGTTACCAAGTTATTTTCATTGACGTTTTCTGAGAGTTCTTTGGATAATGTGTTATTGATTAGGGGTTGTCCTTATCTCTGCGAAGCAAAATTTGGAAGATTGGGATTTTTAATGGCGCGGTTACAGTTAGGTTTGTATCTGTCTTTAGTTGATTTCCATAAATCATTGTGCTGTGCGTTTGCTCCAGCTGCAGCGCTGGGTTTAATTTTAGCCTGTGCAGTTATTATTACAGAAACATAGAGCCCTGGGATGTTGGAGCTGGAAAGCTCTTTTGAGATGATCTAATCCTACTATCTTGTTTTATCTATTGCTCCCCAGCCCTGCCGTTCCCTTTCTGAATGGGTATGTACAGAAGTAGAATCTCTTTCTGAAGACGGGCTTTTTTCTAGAGGTGGAGATTTACTATCCAACATCAAACACTTTCTTCTTACAAAACTTTGTTGAAGGAATGTATAGAAAATGTTTACTACAAACAAAAAAATAGAAATTTCTTAGAGAAAGTTTTAAGATATTTATGATTCTAAAAGTTTCACAAGATAAGGTGGGAGGGGGCTTTGTAGCCAGAGAGAGAGGTGCTCGAACACCTGATCTGCAGCTGTAATGTCTAAACTAGGCGAAGGCAAACTTCTTTTCTAAAGGGTCAGTTTGTAAATATTTTTGGTTTTGCAAATCCTCTCTTTAGCAAGGACTTAGCTCTGTCTTTGTAATGTAGATATGCGTAAACAAATGAGCTTAGCTATGTTCCAATAAAATTTAATTTACAAAAAAAAAAAAAAAGCAGCAGACTGGATTTAGCCTAAACCCTGTGGTTTTCAAACCCCTGATGAACTGTCATCTTCCAGGTTGTATGAGCATGAGAAGCTTCCTTAAATTTACACGTTATAAGTGACAGCTACTTGATAATTAATACATTTTACTGCCACAGTCACTTTCCACCTCTGGATTGTGATTTCCTCCAGATTCTGAGCCACGTATTCCCAAGGCCTAGCTGAACCACACTAGGTTTTCATTCAGTGCTGGTTGAATGAATGAAATGAATGAATGAGTGAATGAGGGTATGCTCAGGACAAGTCCAGAAAATCACAAAAATAAAGACATTTTTGTATCTAAAAATAAAGACTGTATGTATCTAAGTACGTAAATCTCAGATCTGCATTTTTAGGTATTTTCAACTACTAAAATACATGAGGTCATTGCAATCCTTAATCTTAGATTTTTGCCCCAAATGGATAGGATTAGGAAATGAGGCATGCCCTAAAGACCCATCTTGATAAATTACTGAAATCTGCATTCAGCTAGATTGAAATGGACTAATTAAGTAGATCAGTTCTCATGAGCTATATAAAAAGATTAATTCGTAAACAAGTTCCAAACTGCCTTTGCAGGCTTCAGGATTGCCCCAGAATGCTTTCATTCTATGTCAAGATGAAAACCTAGAAAAATATTTTTCAGGTTATCTGACATATTCTTGCTGCATTTCTCAACTGATTACTGAGACGCTAAGGAACTAGAGGGAAAATTTTTACACCTGAGAGAAAAAACAAGACAGAGATTATTTTTTCCTCTTTCTTCCCCAGGTGGCATCTGCCAGTAACAAAAAGCATGTCTCACTTTGCAAAAGTGAGTAATGTATGCAAGGAAAAGCATTGAAGGGCAAACACTGGTTTGCTGGAAAATAAGGATCCCTGCTTGCTTTTTTGAAACCAGATTTCCCCCCAACTAGAGCCTTCAAATTTAATTCTGTATCTGACTCTGTATGTAATGGTTGGGGCAACCTTGGCCACCTTTGCCACCTGTGACAAGAGGAACAGAGAAAGATCATCTTGACCCTGCAACTTACATTTTCTGTCCTTGAAGCTGTTTTGTTATTTTGTAACTTCTTAAGAATGTTTGTTTATTTATTTATTTTGATAGAGAGAGAAAGAGAGCACGCATGCAGGGGAGGGGCAGAGAGAGAGGGAGAGAGAATCATAATCAGGCTCTGTGCTATCAGCACAGAGCCCAAGGGGGGCTCAAACCCATGAACCATGAGATCAAGACCTGAGCCGAAATAAAGAATTGAATGCTTCACCAACAGAGCTCCCCTGGCACCCCTGTTTTCTTATTTTTTTAATAGGTTGTATTTTATTATTCTCCATTCTCACTGCAGTCCCAGAGAATTTATGATGGGTAGCTGGCACATATACGTGGATAGGAAATTATTATTTTTAAATATATCAACCCAAGAGCTCTCTCCCCTTCTCAAGAGTTATTCTGAGAGGCTCAAGGCTTATGCCAGTCACAGAGCCATTGACTGAGACACATTTCCAGCTGCTCAGTTGGAATCCCTTTGGATTCTCTGCTGTTTTGAACATTTTTGAGGGTAGCAATGTTTCATCTTTGGAGAGTGTGTTTGATTTTTGTATAAACAGTCCTAAATCATTCGGAGCTAAAGCCCATGAACAAGGCGAATGGCCAGGTTGCATAATACGATTTTTCAACCAAAGCCAAGATGGATGGTTAGGGAGAAATGCAGGGACCCGGGAGCTTCCGGCACCGGGCAGGAGAATGGACCAGGGTCAGAAACCGCAATTTTCTGATGTGGCCACTGGACAGGGTGTCAGTACAAGTTCCTCAATGTCCACATTCCAGGAATATTTTGAGCATTGGAATTCAGGTCTAACTTCCCAAGGAGACCACTCTCAAGGTATTTTTTACATTAACTTTTCCTTTGGCAAAACTCATTTAGTCCTAACCATGTGCCGTTCCTTTTCCTACAGATTTTATAAATATTAACTTACTAAACCACACAAAAACCCTACGGGGTAGGTACTGTCATTAATTACATTTCACAGATGAGAAAACCGAGGTCAAGTAATTTATGCGAAGTCAAACAGCAAATGAGGGATAGGTCTGAATTCTCTCTCGTTCAGGGCAGCTTCTGATTCCAGAGTATCCCGCGCGTCTCTCCTTGGCATCTGCTTTGCTACTTTATGGCTATCCCGGTAGACTAACCCAGGCAGAGTGGGTTCCTGTAGTGAACCTCTGTCTCCCAGTCTATCTCCTTTTCCCAATCTGCATACCTCATAGAGGCTCCAGCAGGAAACACGGGTTATTATTTGGGGCGCCTGGGTGGCTCAGTCGGTTAAGCGTCTGACTTCAGCTCAGGTCATGATCTCACGGTTCACGGGTTTGAGCCCCATGTCAGGTTCTGTGCTGACAGCCAGTTCAGAGCCTGGAACCTGTTTCAGATTCTGTGTCTTCTCTCTTTGACCCTCCCCTGCTCACATTCTCTCTCTCTCTCTCCCTCTCTCTCTCAGAAATAAATAAAACATTAAAAATTTTTTAAAAAAAAGGAAACACGGATTATTCCAAGCCAGAAGAGATTTAATAGAGGGAATCGGGACCTTTGGAAGAGACCGAGCACGCAGGAAGCTTGCAGGAAGTCAGGGTTTGCCACGTCTGCCTCCGCACTGCTCGTCTCTCATCTGCCAGAGCCCATGTGGCTTTGGCTTTGGCTAGAAGAACATAAGAACGTCTCCTGCTTTTCTTCCACCTTCCAGGTGTCCTGAAAAGGTACATAAGTCTAGAAAACGTAGTCCCCCAGGGATAGGGCTCTTGCCTTAGGTGGGAGAGGTGAGAAGTAGGAGAGTGATGTTAGGTTGTTAACAGGCTGGCACACTGGAAGTCAGGGAAGGCTTGTTCCAGAACAATTGACTTTAATGGCGCATTGGGCAGACCAGATCACCAAAGGTCTGCAAGTTAGGTGCAGTGTCAGAGAATCAGTATTTCTTAGCCACCTGCTGGTGAGCGACAAGGGAACAGGTGCTCTGGGACATATTAGACCTACAACCACCTTCCATATTTTAATAGTGATTTGGTTACTGGCTTGGGATGGCCAGTTCCTCCCTCTTGAGATTGGATAGAGACTGATATGAATCCTGAGACTAAGCAGGAGGGAATAAATCGAAGGAAAAGAAAACTGGAAACATGTAAATTGGCTTTTTTCCTTCCCTTATTCTCTGTGTGATTCTGCTTTTAAGCCATGTTTTTGAAAGTGCTATTTCTCATATAAATAGGCACAGTAAAGTGGCAACGGGAAATGCCTGTTTTTACCAGATTTTAAAGAGTGTAGGTGTGAAGGCTTTAAGTATTTGTGGTTTTAATTTTAGGCTCAGATGCAGTATGGTGACCTACAAAGGCTAAGGCTGTATGGTATAAGGTTTGAAAAATATTCAGCTGAGTGGCTGGGAAACTGCCTTTGGAGATGAAAAAAGTCATTTGTTAAATTCTCTCTTTCTCTCTCTCTCTCTTTCTCTCTCTGCTATCTCTTTCTCTCTTGTCCTCCTTCTGTCTCTCAGATTTTATTTTGAAAGTCATCCACTAGGGTAAAAATACACAAGTAAAATGAGCATTGCTCAACAGCTATCCAATACTTCTTCCTAACTACACTGCATAGGGCAGAAACAGGATATGGACAATTTAAAATCAATATACAGACTAGTTACTGCTGTCTCATTGTCCACTAAGATTATAAAATGACCTTCAAAATCCAGTTGAAATGTTTCTAGGTATTTCTATACAGTTTGGGTTATAATTTCCTTTGTGATCACATATGAGATCCGAGATTGAAAGATCCCAAAAGAACCATGGTCAAATCCATTTCTACACTGAGTGAGAGACCAATATGGCAAATAAAGCAATTATGATTATAATTATAGTTTATGTCTGGATAATGACAGTGCTTTCATGTTATGTCAATGTCCTTGACAACATTTGTACTTCGATGGAACATACATCTAAATCACCTCAAGTTCGATTTGTTATAGAGGGTCAGGTTTTAAAATTACAAATAATAATAAGAAAAGCATAAGGACATGTGGGAGGCTCAGTAGGTTAAAAGTACAACTCTTGATTTCCTCTCCGATCATGATCTCACAGTTCCTGAGTTTGAGTCCTTACTGTCAGCGTGGAGCCTGCTCAGGATTCTCTCTCTCTCCTCTCTCTCTCTCTGCCCTTCCCCCACTCTTGCTCTCACTTTCTCTCAAAATAAATAAACATTAAAACAAACAAAACAAAAAAAAAAAAAAGAAAAAGAAGGAGGAGGGGGAGAAGAAGAAGGAGAAGGGGAAGGGGAAGGGGAAGAGGAAGGGGAGAGAGAAAGAAATGTGTAGAGTGTTGCATCAAACCAGGGGCAAAAGTTCAGTTTCAGAGCAAGACTGGGGATTTCAGGAGATCTCATTTCAACAAAGCACGAGGAAATGAAGAAATGACGGGAACAATTGTGTTGAGTTTAGTGAGTCCTGTGTATCAATTCTGCCCTAGCTACTTGAGCATTACTTGACTCACTTGAGCTCCCAACAACCTCAGCAGGTAGTTTCTGATCTTCCCACCCCCACCCCAAACCGGCTTCCCTGCTGCCTTCCCTATCAAAGTCAGTAGCAAACTTCAAGCATGGAATAACACTTACCCACTCCCCTTGCCCCACTTTCCCACCCTTCTATTAGGGCATATATATCAGTATTTATCTGGAATCTCGTAATTCTCCCCATCATCACTGCCATTACCCTGGTCCAAGGTATCATCGTCTTATACCTGGTCACTGCAGCAGCCTTCTGCCTCATCCTCTCTTTTTCTCTATAAACTGCCCTCTCCAACTCACCCTGACTGATGCAGTTAAATGTAAATGAGGTCAAGTCACTTCTCTCCTTCAGCTGATGCAGAGCCTTCCCTCTCTTACAATACCTCAACCACTCAGTATGACCTACACAATCCATTATATCTTGACCTTTTTCCCCATGACTCTCACCCCATACTTGCTCCATCAAAACTCCTGCAGCTCTTCCAATGTGCTACGTATGCTCTTGCCTCAGGGCCTTTGCACTTGCTATTTTTTCTGCCTGAAATTTGCTTCCCCTACATATTCACATATCTCAATACCCCTCACCTCTCTGCTTAAATATCACATTGTCAACCATATAATAAGTCGACAAGTCTTCCCTTTGAATTACACTGCCCTGGCACTTCCTACCCTCCTTATCTGCTTTATTAGCTTTGTTTTTCTGTATAGGATTTATCATCACCTAACATTATACACTTTGTAAAAATGTATTTATCTACTTCCCCCACTGGAATATCACCAATTCCAGAAGAGTGAGAACACTCTTCTGTTGCTATATCCCATTGCCTAAAACAGTGTCTGGCACCTAATCAGCAATCTCTATATTTGTTGGATAAATGAATGGATGAAAGAAATTGAAGGCATGATTAAATGCAAATCTAACGTAAGTCCACGTATTTCAAGCAATTACAACCAAGCCAGGATATGCGAGTGCATTGGTTCTGATGAATTTCCCTCAAAAGGTGTTCACAGTGTTTGGGGCCTTCCTTGATGTGATTTGCTACTTGAGGAGGAGAATGTGGAGACAGCCTTGGTGGTGATGGAAATGAGAGGTGGCAGAAAGCACCAGGTGTGCCAACTGGTATTACTCCACTTGAGCTCATACAGACATCTGAACAATAAGAAGTGCCACACAGCATACTCCCTTCAAAAAAAGTTCAACATATTCATTCCTTTCCTAATTTATATTCTCTCTAAGAACAACTTCTAAATACAATTTAAAGCTACTAGTGAAAAGCATAGGGATGATACACTTCATGGTTGATTTCATAGTTTAATTTCTGTGTTTAACCTAAGAAGAGCCTTATTCGGTAAGGCTATGTGCAATATATGAGAACAACATAAAGGAAAATGGCTTTAATTCAATGACAAGAGACTCCTTAAAAGGGTATGATTTTTAGCTGTGACCCTATCACACAAAATCCACTTACTAGACATGAAATACTCACTGTAAACAATAGAAAGTAAACAGTTAGATGATATCCTTTTGAGCCAAATATACTCTGCTCCATGAATACAACCTTATTTAACTCTAGACATAGGTGGATTGAACTATTTTAAGTCTTAGTTAAATAGCACAATAACACAATAATTTCAGTCATTTAAAAGAATTAGAAGTATGGAAATTTTTATTTAAAATTTATTTTCTCAGAATGGATGTAGATTTTTTTATGTTTATTTAATTTTGAGAGAGACAGACAGAATGTGAACAGGGGAGGGACAGAGAGAGAGGGAGACACAGAATGTGAAATAGGCTCCAGGCTCTGAGCTGTCAGCACAGAATCTGACATGGGGCTCAAACTCACAAACTGTGAGGTCATGACCTGAGCCAAAGTCAGACAATTAACCGACTGAGCCACCCAGATGCCCCAAAATGGATGTAGATTTTACATTGGAATACAAATTATACCCCTCACCAAAAGACAAAGATAATAAAATCAAAGTAGATGAGGGAAGAAGTAAGTGAATGAAGATATAAAATTGTGTTTCAGAGGGGAGTGACAGAGTGAAAGCCTCCACTTCATTTCAATTTAGTCCCAAATGCTTTAGGAAGCAGAAGCAACTTTAGAAGGAGTTGAAGGAAGATATTTAGGAAAAATTTTTAAAAGTGAACTAAAAAAGAGCACCTGAGTGGCTTAGTCATTTGAACAGCTTAGTCTTGATTTCACCTCAGAGTGTGATCCCAGGGTTGTGGAATCGAGTCCTGCTTTGGACTCTGCACTGAGTGTGGAGCCTGCTTGCGATTCTCTCTCTCTCTCCCTTTGCCCCTCTCCCCTGTCTCTCCAAAATAAAACAAACCAAAAAAGTGAATTGAAAGTCATACTGGTCAAGTTTAACTGTTCATATGTCATTTAGCAAACTAAGTCACGCATAATAAATTAAATTACTAGGTTTAGATCTGTAAAATGTTCTGGAAATCAAGCACCATATTGATTTTTCTTTTTTCTTGACATACTATCCAGAAAGTTTGCACATGTAATAGTGTTAAGTGTAATAGTTTTTATGAGAAACTTGGTGACATGGATGCATTATGTACATACTGTACACATCAAAGTTTTAAGTTGTGGAAAGATGACTATGCTATTCTACAAAGAATTTTTTTTTATTTTTAGAGATAAGGAGCACAAGCAGGGGAGGGGAGAGAGAAAAAGAGAGAGAGTCTTAAGCAATCTCCACGTTCAGTCCATGGGGCTCAAACTCGGGACCATGAGATCATGACCTGAGCCAAAATCAAAAGTCAGATGCTCAATCAACTGAGCAACCCAGGTACCCCTCTACAAAGAATTTTAAAGAAAACATTCTAATTGTTTAGTATAATAATCAAATGAATCATAATGATTTAATTTTTTTACATATTTTATGAGTAAGTAATTTTTAATATTGTGTGATAATCAAAATAAATCATTAATGGTTCAGGAAAATAACATAATTATCAGGTAAATTTTTGTTTCTTGACATGGAGAAAAAAGGGGTTGTCATTATTCTTGTAGATAGGGCATTTTCCCCTCAGATATGAGGATTGGTGTCAATAACTCAGTGGTACTGATGTCTTTCAAAACAATGGACTAATGTTAACTACTGGGATGCTAAGACCATGATTCTTCAACTCTTGGTTGACTTGTGTCTTACTGCCCTACACAGCAAATTCAGACTCAGTTACCTAAAGGTATGTCTGAGTCCATTTCATCCTTAAGGACTCATTAAGAATTTGCAAGCACTTAAAATATTTGCTGGCTCCTCATTGAGATGTACAGATGGATGGGTAAATAGTCATATTTACTTTGAAAATTCTCCAAACTAAAATGATTTCAGCCAAGCATTGTCTCTTGCACAGAATTAGGGCCCTTGAAGATCCATCTGTAACTTATAGACTCAGAATCCTTTCCTGCGAGCTATTTGGATTCCTCCATAGGTAGCCTTGCTCATAGTTGAGGGATGGTCTTCCATTCACCAGCAGTTCATTTGGGGTCCTGCTCTCTCATTATAGATGCCAACAGAGCCCTCCACTTGGCTGATTATCAGAGCATATAGTTCTTCCTTTAATTCATCCATATAGAATATCTGCAGGTTAGGTTTGTGTCAGAAGACCTGATCTTAGACTCTCACTTCCTGTGATCAAAAGTGCAACAGTAAGAAACGTTATTTATTGTGTGTGTGTGGCTTACATTGTGGGTAATCCTTCTAGATAGTCTATGCTTTTTTTCCTTTGATTAATAATAGCTTGAACTTTGTACCAGGGTATAATTCTAAGCCCTTCACACCTATCAACTAATTTAATCCTTAGAATAAACTGATGAGATGGATAATATCATTATTCCTGCTTTAAGAATGACCACACTGAGCCAGAGAGGTAAAGCAAATTGTCGGATGACATACAACCAGAAAGTGGCAAAGTTGGATTTCAAACTCAAGCCATTTTGTCTCCAGGCTCTTAACCTTTATACTATACCATACACAGCTGGCCATGCACTTGTACCAGAATATGCAGGCCCCTCAAAATTATGCCTTTCTTTAGCTTTGCTTTGGCATGGAGCTATGTATTGTACTGAGGACCATCCTAAGAAGTAGCCGCATGATGGGTGGCTTAGTCAGGTAAGTCTCCGACTTTCACTCAGGTGATGATCTCATAGTTTATGAGGTTGAACCCCACATCAGGCTCTGTGCTGACAGCTCAGAGCCCAGAGCCTGTTTCAGATTCTGTGTCTCCCTCTCTCTCTCTGCCCCTCCCCCACTCATCCTCTGTCTTTCTCTGTCTCAAAAATAAGTTTAAAAAAAGAAGTAGCCTTGTGAAACTCACCATGGGACTTATTGAAAAATATTGCTCTGGATATAGTTCACTACACCACACCAGGCAGCCCTAGTGCCTGAGGAAAGAAATTTCTCCCAGGTGTCAGAAACACACCATTAATTAGTATCATTAATCTCATTCTCATAAATGTGTTTACCCCTTTATTGCAGCCACTGGAAAGCTCCAAACCTAATTTTTTTCTCCACCTCTCTCCCCCTTCTTCACCCTCTCAGTACTTTGTGCACTGACCCTACCTTGTTCGTCAGCCTTATTTTCCTACATTCATCTCCCTTGTGCTAGTCTTTGTGCCTCTCTAAATAACTTCAAATGCATTTTTTGAGAGCAAGCATGAAAACAAATCTTAATACAAACAAACAAATCTTAGTAAAAAGGGGAATGTTAATTTATTTGAGAAGGCATGATTTAGTTGTTCTTTCTGTAAAGATTATATACTATTCCAATGAATGTGTAATGTTATTAATACCTGTGTTTTGTCTACAAGCATTTTAGCGTCAGCAAGCAATAGGTAACGGCTCAATATACTTTTCATCTCCAAGTTCACAGCCACCCAGGGTATCCTGTCTTCAGTAAAAGTGTTCAAGGGACTTTAGGCTCGCATTCAGGAGCTGAAAGGAGGTGGGAAAATTTGAGGGTCAAGTTCTATCTGGCCTGGAGATGAATGGAAGAGAACAGAGCCCCTTCCAAGAAGGGAGAGGTAGGAAGGAGCTCTGGAAAGCAAAGACATGAAAGAAAAGGGTGAAATTCTGGTTTCTGACTCATAATTCATAATAAACAAAGGAATTCTGGAACAAAGCATCCAGTCTGGGCCTTACTGGGGTCAACTGAATCATGTAATTTAAGAGAAGTGTTTCCTCCAACACACCAGATCCCACTATTAGGAATTCATTTGCATTAAAAAGAAACCACTCCTTATGAGATGTGAGAACGCCCAGATTACAAGGATTCTATCAACTTAGGTAATAGTTAGCTTTCCTAAGACCTTGCTGAGATTGGCTAAGGGGACCAAAATTTGATGGAAAGTGAGAGAATAAGAGTAAAGAGGAGTAATTTTTCAGCATGGGGCACTTCAGAGAAATACCAGGGTAAGTGACAGTTCTGTGGGGGAGGATTTGCTATTGGGGGGGGCGGGGAATGAGTGCAGTCAATTCTGAACATATTGGATTTTTGGTGCTTTTGGAACATGTGAGTAAAGACACTGTGGTAACCATTTGATAATATGAGTCAGAAGTTCCAAAGAAAGATCTGGAAATAGGTTTAGAGTGGTCAGTAAAATGGCTTTACAGTCAAAGGAGTGAAAGAGAGCATCGAGGAGCAGAAGTACTTCTAGGGAGAAGAGAGAGGGATTTAGAACAGGGCTTTGAGGGTGAGAGGTAGAGAAAAGGCGTCTCCCCAAAAAGCTAAGATGAATTGACCAGGAAGAAAAGAGGAAACTGGGAGAGAAGAATAATGGAAGTCAAGGACCAATGTATTGTGTGCCAGCTGTCACCTGGCTTCATTCTGTCCAGAATTGTAACACCAGTAATGCTTCAATAGGAATACCTGTAAGGCACTGTGGCCAGTCAGCTATGGGTGCCATAGACAGAAGAGGTCTTGTCTAAAAGGGAGAAGCCTTCCAGAAGGGGAAACATCAGGAACAAAGGCGTGCAAGTAAACTTACCGTGTGCTAAGTTTATAAAAGTAAACAAACAGTTTGCTTTTGTTGGAGAATAAAATGTGAGGGAAAGCAGAAAGCAACGAGTGATTTTATTCACTTAACAAACACAGAAGGCTTGGCATGGGCCCAGTACTGTTCCAAATGCCTTATACAGATCTTATACAGCACCGAATCTTCTCAGCAATCCCTGAGTAGCTTTGATTATAGTCCCTTTACAGATGAGGAAATGGAGACTGGGACAGGATAAGGTCACTTGTGTGGGGTCTCACTGCCAGCAAGGAGCAGAATGGACCTTCAGGCCCAGTCACCGTGACTTCAGAGTGGACGTTCTCAATTGCCATGCCTAGAAGCTTCTGCAACAGACAGGAGGAAAGGGGTATAATGGTAGGCAAGCAAGGGAATGTATCTTGAAGGAGGCGGATGCTGTGTAGAGGGCTCAATGGGAGTGGTGCCCCTACTGTGTGGACTTTGGGGCCCACTCTTGGATTTTTGTGGCATCCTATGGACTTCTACAGTGTCCACTGTATCCCTGGGAACCTCCTTAGTCCCTGGATCACTTCACGTTTGGACCTTCATTTCCCCACCAATAAAATCACTATGATAGTGGCTGTTCTTTATCTCTCCCAGGAGGCTTGGGAGGAGTCATGATGTATGACCTTCGAAAATCCCCAGCCCCTTACAGATGACCATTATTATAGTCCTGCAATTGATATGTCATTTTTTAAGAGTTTATATATTTTTAAATTTTATTTATTTATTTTGAGAGAGAGAGTGAGAGCTGGAAAGGAGCAGAGAGAGAGGGAGAGAGCATCCCAAGCAGGCTGCCCGCTGTCAGTGTGGGGAGCCCAACATAGGGCTCGAACACACGAACTGTGAGAGCATGATCTGAGCCAAAATCAAGAGTCAGACACTTAGCCGACTGAGCCACCCAGGCACCCCTTGCTATGTCATTATTATGCTATTGATGCTTTTTATCAGCTTCAGGCCAAAAGACAAATCTGTATGTTTATTCAAAGAGTATATACTGCAAGTAAAAATATTAATTTGTTGTTTCTTCATATCCTACTTGGAGGGTATGCTTAAAAGCAAATAACATTTTAACAGCAAGGAAAGGAGGCATTTCATTGCTCTTTGATCGAACAGTAATGATTATGCAATTACCTGTTTTTCCCCAACTAAGATTACCACAATAAATGTGCTTCTTTATTCATGCATTTAATTCATAGCCTTTCAGCTGCCATTTGAAACACTTGGCTTGAGCTGCTCGTCTTCAATGCCATGTTTGTCCATCTAGAAATGTTTCTCTTTCCAAATATGGAAAAACGCATCACAGAGAAAGCGCCAAGTGCATATATGTACCTTTCCTTGGACTCTGGTGAAATTTGCATGCATAATGGTAAAAACCAAAAAGCTGCCAACTGGCTGATGATGGTGAGGGAATGCCGAAGGTTGTGACTGGAGTCACACTGGCTGGCAGTCCTTTTAGATGCGGATACAACCCCTTGGTGGTGGTGAACTGGGAGTACTCAGCAGGGCACTGTCAGATTTCACACTCAGGGACCTCAGGAATTGATTAATGACTCTTCTGGAAGAGGTGCTGTCTTATATAAAGTAAATGTCAAATAAACCAAAATACTCTTCATAAATCATGCGGAGTAAGGATGCTGCCATTTCCAGTAGCCTGACAAAAATCCCATAATGCATATCAGCTGTCTGGCTTGCTCAATCGAAGAGAAACAAAGTCTCTCCAGGACAAAATCATCAGATATTCACAACTGTCTTTTTTTCTTTTTTTTTCCCCAGCCTCTTCTTTCTGGCCCCATGCACATTCTTCCTTGATAGAAATTACTAGACCTATGTCCCTTTCCAGTATCCACACCCAGAAGGACCTGGTAGCCTGGCATTTACAGATTGACAGAGCCAATTATATTTTTACTAAAATCAATTCACACTACAATGTTATCTCAGTTTCCATGTAAGCCCCATTGCGAAATCTCTCTCTGTAACCCACATACCTTAAAGGTATTTTTCTAGGTATCAGAAAAGAGATGAAGGTCTTGGGAAGCTGAGTACAGATATCTCTGAAATCAGAGGAGACCCACTTAAGGCCTCCCATGAAGGGACCTGACAGTTTATGGATGACAAAGGTGGGTGGCTTAGAGGTTACAGTCTATAATCTGCCCAGACTTAGAGAAGGACATGGTGTCCTTCCAAGAACCCGTCCAGCTTCCTTCAACTAAGGAATAACTCTGTCCTTAGAATTGCTAAGGACAAAAGAGCCTATCCTTTTCTCAATTAATTTTATTTATTTGTTTTTCTTCCTGGCTTTATTTTTAAAACTTAGATCCAAGTTAGTTAATATATAGTGTAATAACAATTTCGGGAGTAGAATTTAGTGATTCATCACTTACATATAACACACAGTTCTCACCCCACAAGTGCCCTCCTTAATGCTCATTGCCCATTTAGCCCATCCCCCACCAAACAACACATCTACAACCCTCAGTTTGTTCTCTGTATTGAAGAGTCTCTTAGGGTTTGCCTCTCTCTCTTTTTTTATCTTACTTTTTCCTTAACTTCCCCTATGTTCATCTGTTCTAAACAATTCTACATATGAGTGAAATCATATAATACTTGTCTTTCTCTGACTGACTTACTTTGCTCAGCATAATAGATTCTAGTTCCATCCATGTTGTTGCAAATGGTAAAATTTCATTCTTTTTGATCACCAAATAATATTCCATTGTATATATATATTCCATTGTGTATATATATTCCATTCCAATTATATATAAGTAATATCATATCTTCTTTATCTATTCATCAGTCAATGGGCATTTGGGCTCTTTCCATAATTTAACTATTGTTGATAGTGCTGCTATAAACATTGGAATGCATGTGCAAAAGAGCCTATCCTATCCATTGGTCACTTCCTCTGTTAGGATCACAGCCTGCCTTATCCAGTTTGGTGGGCCCGCCTCCTCCTGGAAGTCCTTCTTTTATACAGAAGAAGCTCTTAGCCCTTTGAAGCCCCATTGCACCACCCCTGAACCTGATCTGTGCTTCCCTCTGTCAACTTTCTTGGATACATATGCCTTTGATGTTGTGTATTTGACATATTGCTCTTCATGGTTTGAGAACCAAACTCCCTTTGTCTGGTAATAAGAAACACATCCTAATGATACATATATTTTATACATACTTATTTGGGGAACATTTATGGTAAGAAAAAATGTTCCTAAAGGACTATTTTAGGAATAAGAGTATTATAATAATACCCTTGCTATTATATTTATTGAGCAGTTGTGTTTAGATCTGTGGTGGACCCACGAATAAGTAAAAGGGAAGGTTCCTCTCCTTAAGGAATTCAGTTTTAAGAGGACACATGACACACATTTAATAAATAATATTGGTTAATTATCTTTAGTGACATGCTCCATTAAAGAGGAAGAAGAGTTCTTGTGTCATTATATTTGGAAACAGAAAACAGAAAAAGGCAAATTATGTCTGCTTTTGCCTAAATTCCCTGAATGATGCAAATCAGAGCAGTGTGTCCTGCGTTACACAAGTGATTTCTGCTGTCAGTCTCTGAATGTTTCACCATTTTTAATACTTTTTTTTAAAATATTTTTATTTATTTCTAGGAGAGAGAGAGAGAGAGACAGCATGAGCAGGGGAGGGTCAGAGAGAGAGGGAGACACAGACTCTGAAACAGGCTCCAGGCTCTGAGCTGGCAGTCAGCACAGAGCCCGACGCGGGGCTTGAACCCACAAACCGCGAGATCATGACCTAAGTGAAAGCCGGACGCCTAACCGACTAAGCCACCCAGGCGCCCCTGTTTCACCATTTTTAAATAACTGGGATAAAAAGCAATATAAAAATCCATTCTGTGACCCATGGATCAAGGAATCATTTGGACTCTCAAGTCTTATTATGAAAGAGAGACAGGTCCTAAAGGTGTGGTGACAAGAGAATTACAAAGCAGGAGGCTAAGACCCTCCCGGAGCCGAAGCACTGATCTCCCAACTCAAGCCTCTTTTATTTTTCTATTTGTCTGATAGCAGCAAGCACATACAAGATAGTATTTGGCATCTTGACAGGTCATGCACCTGCAGCGTATTCCATACTGGGTTATGAGTACATCTGGCGCCAGACAAAACATTCTTATCCCTGGCCTGATGCCCCTATGATGCCCTTCTGGAGAGAATGTGCAGTCCCAGTGGCTTTCCATCCTGGGAATGGAATTGCGTTCAGTTCCTTGCTGCTCTGTCCCTTTCCTTCAGGACATTCCCACGGTGCCTCTGGCTTCTTGTTCTCCAATATTATTTAGGAAATACATTTCAGGGCGCCTGGATAGCTCAGTCGGTTAAACTTCCGACTCTTCATTTCAGCTCAGTTCATGATCTCACATTCATGAGTTTGAGCCCCACATTGGGGTCTACACTGACGGTGCAGAGCCTGCTTGGGATTCTCTCCCTCTCTTTCTCTACCCCTCCTCTGTTCTCTCTCTCTCTCTCTCTCTCTCAAAATAAATAAATAAACTTTAAAAAAAGGAAAGAAATACATTTCATAAGGCTATTGCTGACAAAGGTAGCAATTCCTCTGGTGGATCTGGGGAAAGAAAATTGAAAACCTTCTGGAAAGGAGTCACCCTTCTCAATGACATTACAAAACATTCATGATTTGTGGGAAGAGGTCAAAATATCAACATTCATAGAAGTTTGGAAAAAGTGGACTTCAACCATCATGGATGACTTTGAAGAGTTCAAGACCTTAGTGGGCAAAGTAGCTGCAGATGTAGAAATAGCAAGAGAACGCAAATCAGAAGTGGAGACTGAGGCTGGGACTGAATTCATGATCAAACTTGAACAGCTGAGAAGTTGCTTCTTATAGATGAGCACAGAAAGTGATTTCTTGAAATTTCATTTCTTGAAATGAAGATGCTGTGAAGATAGATGAAATGAGAACATGAGATTTAGAATATTATATCAAATTAGCTGAGAAAGAAGCAGCAAGTTTTGAAAGGACTGACTCCAATTTTTGTTTTAATGTTTTATTTATTTCTGAGAGAGAGACAGAGTGAGCAGAGGAGGAGCAGGGAGAGGGAGACACAGAATCTGAAACAGGCTCCAGGCTCTGAGCTGGCTGTCAGCACAGAGCCTGACACGGGGCTTGAGCCCACGAACCGTGAGATCATGACCTGAGCCAAAGTCGGACGCTTAACTGACTGAACCACCCAGGTATCCCGGACTGACTCCAATTTTAAAAGTTCTACTGTGGGTCAAATGCTATCAAACAGCAACGTATGCTTTTGAGAAATCGTTCATGAAAGGAAGAGTCAACTGATGTGATGAATTTCATTGTTACATTATTTTGAGAAATTGCCACAGCTGCCCCTGCTTTCGGCAGCCACCATCCTGGTCAGTCAGCAGACATCAGCATCAAACATTGAGGCAAGACCTTTCACCAGCAAAAAGATGACGTCACTCTGAAAGCTCAGATGAGAGTTAGCATTTTTTACGAATAAAGTATTTTTTAATGAAGAGACTTACTTTTTCTTAGACATCATGCTATTGCACAATTAATAGCATAGCATAAATGTAACTTTTATATGTACTGGGAAACCAAAAAATTAATGTGACTCACTTTATTGTGATATTGACTTTATTGGGATAGTCAGTTTATTGCAGTGCAGTGGTCTGGAAAGGAACTCACAATATCTCTGAAGTACGCCTATAATATGGAAGCAGAAAGAGTTCTAGTGTCTTGCCTGTGCAATATAAAGTTGCTAAATCACACTAATTCTGAGACAGTGCAGAACTATCATTTGAAGTATACATTTTGGTAGAACTCTGTGTACCTTCTAAGCATACACAGCTCTCATGAATGTTTCACTTTGTTTTCTGTGAAGAAAATCTCCTAAAAATATTTTTGTTACTGTATGTCATGGATCGCTGGGAGTATGTGCCTGGGAATATATAAAAATCTGATAATCATGTAGATGCTAAGAGCTATGCTTTTGCTGTGAGGATTGTTGTTGTGGAGACTAAAAGAACTTTATATGGGGAAAGTCTACTTTAAAAATCCACGTCCCTATCACAGTCTTTCTTTCAGATTCCAAACATCTCCGTGCAAAGCAAAATTTTCATCCAATTACCTGAATATGCTTGGAATGGATCTTTGGATTTATTTAATATAGTTAAATGTGAAGATGCAAAATACATCTACCCCTTTTTCTTGCCCTTTCAGAATGTGTTTGGACTGACTCCAATGGACTGTTTCACCTTCCACTCTCTTCTTTTACCTCTTGTCCTTCTTTCCAATCCACTTTAGGAAAATCATTTAAGAAAAGAAGAAACAGAAACAGACTAATACACACAGAGAACAAATTGGTGGCAGCCAGAGGGGAGGTGGATGGGGGATAGACGAAATAGATGAAGGGGATTAAGAGGAATAAACTTCCAGTTATAAAACAATTATGTGATGGGGATGAAAAGTACAGCATAGGGAATATAGTCAATAATACTATAATAGCTTTGTATGGTGACAGATGGTGACCATACTTAGCATGGTTAAGAGTCCATACTATACAAAATTGTTGAATCACTATGCAGTGCTGGAAACTAGTATAACATTATATGTCAACTGTACTTCAACTGAAAAATAAAACATACTATTTGCTGACAGCTGATTTAAGGATGCTGACCCAGGTTCAACTACAGGGCATGGAGGTCGACGGACTCATCAAAACAAGTTTCTTACCTAAGACTATGCATTTTTGTCATAGGAATCTAAGAAGCTTTTGCAAAGCTATAGAGCAAAAAGCAGAAGTTACTACTTTCATTGGGTATGGCCCCCGACTCATCGGTCTGTCAGGAGTAGAGGATGCACCCATCTGTGTGAAATGAAAAGCACAGAAGACCAGAAAGAGGCCACAATCAACCATAAAAAGGTGGTAGTGAGCAGGATTGCCATGGCGGCTTATGTACAGACTCTGAAAGTCCATAAATCATGGGAATCAGAGCGTGTAAGACCCCACTTCTGAGGCAATGATTCAGACCTCTTAGAGGAGCCTGCAGTTCCCCTCTGGAAATTCACAATTTCACATCTACGGACATACATGGCACCAGGGTGTCATAAACTAAACTGCAGTGGTTATTTGTCAGCGTTTGCCACCTTTTTACCTACTGCAAGACAAAAACAGCAAAAGTGATATTTTCTTCAAAATAGGCAGAAATTCAAAATGCTTGCAAGGTTCAGGAAGCAAGAATTATGGTGAATTGCTATAGAATCATCCCTTTGGGCTTATCAGACACTCTTCCCTATTATAGTTTTACTAAAGACAAGTATGAGGACTTAAAAAATAATAACTTGCTACCTGGGTGCAAATAGGTTCTTGATATTCAGTAACCTGTTTGAATGTCTTTCTTAAATGGAATACTTTTTTACTTCCAGAAGTAATTTTACTTCAGGAAAATTTTGCTAAATTTTCCTGAGCTCATATCCTTAGTTAAATGAGCATTTCCATTTTGATATGTAAATTGTCTTTTGTATATGGATCACTTTCCTTGCTTTGCCAATTTTTTTCATTTAGTACTGTTTATAAAGAAGATGTTGGATATCAAGGTGCTTACATAGCACTCGATAGAAATCTACATTAAAACGCATACATATTAAAATTAAGTGTTAGGTACCAATTCACAGTCTTAATGAGAGCCTCATTCTAAATGCAGCTCCATTTAAAGCCTTATTTTAGAACATCCTTTTTACCCTAAATGTGGCTCGATTCACATCACATCTTATTTTTGTTTAGAAATTTTCAATCTAAAGCAGAGAACACACAATTAGTTATAATATTTCCCTCAAACACCATTAAAATAAGTTTTTCATATTTGTACAAAGCATATTGATTCATCAATTCAATGTTAAAAACATATTTCTTGAGTATCAACTGCACCAAGAACTGCCTTAGCCCTGGGAGAACAAAAATGATCAAGACATGGTCTCTGGCCTAAAGAAATGCACAATCGGGGGCACCTGGGTGGCTCAATTCATTGAGCGTCCAACTTTGGCTCAGGTCATGATCTCACAGTTTGTAACTTCAAGCCCCACATTAGACTCTGTGCTGACAGCTCACAGTCTGAAGCCTGCTTCCGATTCTGTGTCTCCCCCTCTTTCTCTGCGCCTCCCATGATCATGCTCTGTCTTTCAATGATAATGTTAAAATAAATTAAAAAAAAAGAAATGCACAATCAAGCAGAGTAGGCAGAAATGTAAATAGGAATTGCTATGCAATAAAAGTGGTGCTATAGTGTGATATATAACTTGATATAACATAGCAGCATACAGTAATATACAAAGCATAGTACAGTGACAACACAGAAGGGACATATTCTTTATGATTAGGAGTCTGGAGGGTGGTGACATTGTTTCTGGTGAATTACTAAAAGGGAACATGTGTGTTAAATGGTAGGCCCATTATCCACTGCTATAATTTAATCCAAATCAGTGAAGACTCAAGAAAATCTACGTTACTCTAGACATTTTTTCCTCAGTTTAGAAAGACCTTTTTGGACTTTGGTCCCCAGTCCTAGGTCTCTGCCTCCAGATGCACTGAAACGAAGCATTTCTTTATATTTCTTTGTTCCTTTCTTGCTGAATTACCTATTTATGGAAATAATTGCCCGTGCCAGTTGCAGAAACAATTCCTTGTCCAACTTGGAAGGCATCTTTTGCTCATCTCAGAGAAGAAATGCTCTTTCAAAATTATTTGGATAGACTTTTTTTTACCTCTAGAGGAGCAGTTCTTTAAACTTAGTTACCTAGAAATCTTCAAATATATGTGTGTTTGGGAAAGGCAAGAAAGATCCCAGAAAATTAGAGCCACTGAACCTCACATGGGCCACAGATGGTTTATATGAAGAATTACAGACAAAACAAATGAATGAAGACCTTTGAATTGAACCCGTTTAAGATTTTATTATATGAAAAACGACGATAAAATCTATAAATTTTCACAAAAATCTTGGGATTTTTTTCATCTCAATGCCTAAGACATACACAAGAAGAAAAGAAACCATTGACATTTAAAGTGGAAAGATAATTCAATCCAGTATTCTCATTTTTAAAATGGAAAACCCAAGGCCTACATTCATAAAATGTACTAGAGAGATGAGCCAGCTTCTTTTTATATGAAATCTAGTTCTGGTCCCTATGTTATGGCATCTTTTACCGTTTAGGTCAAAAGATGGTTGTTTTGTCTGCCACTCTTCAATCTTTACCCAAATAACATAGGGCAAAGGGCTCGGGTAAATGTGAGTGGTTTCTCTTGGAGCAAGCTGGAATGCACGACAATAGCATCAGTAGTGAATGAGTTAAGAATCTTATAGAAAGGCCACATAGAGACTACTTGGCTTCATGGAGAGCTTCTGGCTCCCATAATTCTCCTTTTTAATAGGGAAAGTATGGGCTAGAGCATAGAAAGCACATAAACACATTGGGCTGAGTATCTAAGGAGCTGAGCTTAGGTGCCAGGATCATCCTGGGAGATGATGGCTTCCAACAGCTGGAAAACTTGGATGCTTGGTCCCATAGAAAGTTGAATTGGGGGTAGCCTCCCGTCTGTGACCTAAAGGGTCCTTTAGTCCTGGGTAGTTCATTGATAGACAATCTGGAGGCCTTCCACAGAATAAATTTCAAATTAAAAGAATTTTAAGAATCCCTTAATTGTATAGATTTTAATGAAGTAACAAGGATAGTTGTCAGGCTTTGGTGACAGACATTGTGTGTGCTAGTTCTTTACATGCATAACTTTTAATCCCCACATCTATCTCAAGGCAGGTTCTATTTTCTCCACATTACAGATTAGAAAACTGAAGTCATTTTCCTAAAGCTTATTAGTGATGGAGCTGAAATCCAAATTCAGATCTATGTTCTTTCCACTTCATGCTATTGTTGGCATTTAGATAACTGTCTTATTTAGCTTATGAAATGTAATTATACTACCTCAAAATATTAGAGCTGAAGATCAGTGCTTTTCAACCTGCAGTGTACATAAGAATCTTCTAGGAGCAGGTTGGAATGCAAATTCAAATTCAGTGGATCGTGGGTGGGCCCTGAGTCTCTGCATTTCTCACAAGATCCCAAGTCAAGCTCATGCTTTTTCTCTCAGAACCACACTTCGAGCAGAAAAGTATAAAGTGGAAGCTCCTGGGTGGCTCTGTCGGTTAAGTGTCCAAATTCAGCTCAGGTCCTGATCTCACAATTTATTGTGAGTTTGAGCCTGCATCAGGCTGTCTGCTGTCAGATACTCTGCCTCCCTCTCTTTGTGTCCCTCCCCTGGTCGCTCTCTCTCCTCTCTCTCAAAAGGAAGGAAGGAAGGAAGGAAGGAAGGAAGGAAGGAAGGAAGGAAGGAAGGAAGGAAGGAAGGAAGAAAATGTATAAAGTGTCTTATGGATAACCTAGTCTAACTCTGTCATTCTATGAGATTTAAGTTCTAGACAAGTAGAGATACTATCAATAATAAATAAAGAGTAGTTATGCCTCTTTTTTATCATATTAATAGCAATTTTCAAGCAGGCGTATTTTTTTAGAATAACACATTAAGTTCTTTGAGGAAAAGACTTTATATATTTCATATGTATGTGTATATATCTTGTATATGTATGTATATATATGTAATATATATACATCTTTTGTACATCTTCTGTATATATATTCTATATGTAATATATATACATATATACACAGTGTGTGTGTATATATATATATATATATAATCTTTTGTATATGTATATGACAAACTGACAGACTTCATTCTAAAAACTGAAGTTTCCAAGCGTCAAGAGAGACATATGCTCATTGGTCAATGTCAGCCTAGAGCACCCACCTTGCCTCCCAACCTCCAATGGTGACCTTCAGCCCAGCTCCCATCAAGGATTCTACAGTTGTAGTTGCACCATTGAGGGGAAGATGTCCTTCACATGTCCTTTCATGGCCCAGATGAAGTGAGCCCCAGCACCTTTGAATGCAGTGTGGTATTTGATGGCCACGGGGGCTTATGGAAAGAGGAAAATGAACAAGAGTCACATGCGTGACTTCTGGAAGCCCTTCCCATCAGCCCGCAGGTAGAGCCACAGCCTCTGCACAACAGACTGCTCATTAATGCAGGAAGCTCCAGTCATCAATCCTCAGGACCTGCTCTTTGTTTACTCAGCTGAAGAACAGTGAAATAAAAGAAGCATGGGAAACGGGGAGCAAGTTGGAAAACCAGCCCTGATCAATTGCCCCTGAGACTGAAAGCTGAATAAGCACAATACTGCATCTGATGGGAAGGAAAAGCTATGCAAGTTTAATGGAAAAGAAAGAATGACTAAAAGCGAGCCAACAGAAGAAGTGCCCGTGAAGTCCCCACTTCACGGACAGGCCATCGTCTGAGAGAGATGAGACTGGCAAAAAAATTAAGGAGTTGTCATGTTCTGGCTTTCTTTCAGAATGGCAGTGGGTCTAAAAGGGACTTCAAGCCCTCTGGGAAACAAACACTTTGCTTTGATCATATGTGTTGATGCCAGGTATTAAAGAAGAACTCTTATGGCCAAGAAAACAAAGAATAGTCCAAAACACCATCCAGTCATACCTATATCTCTGTCTAACTGTGACTGCAGAGATGAACCATAAAAACAATAGCTTGGTAACATGAAGTAAGAAAAAATGACATAGTTCATTTAATAAGTATTTATTAAATTCCTTCTTTGTCCCCGACATTTTCCTGGGTGCTAGGGATACAGGAATAAATCAGTTTCTTCACTCATGAAGAACACCAGGGAAGGAGATTACTACTACTGGTAACAAAACATAAATATTACATACTTAATAAAATGTCTGGCTACAGATGCTATACAAAGAAACAGGTCAAGATGAGAGGAAAGAAACTAAAGAGAAGTTCTGTTTTACATAGAGTAGGCAGAGGGGCTTTCTCAAGAAGCAATCTGTGAGCAGAGATGTGAATTAAATGAGTAAAAGAAAGAAAAACTTAGAGGCAAAGGACTATGTTTGTGTTCTTTACTTGAAAAATATATTACAATCTGCTCTCAGCTGCTTTGGAATAAAGCCCGAGTGAAAATTCTTTGCAAGTGCATGACCGAGTTCGTGAACTTGTTCTTTCAAAATGCCAGTTACAGAAAGCATGTTATGCGCCAGACACGGTGCTAAGTGGGTGAGGGCCTTATCTCCTGTAATCCTCACAGGTTTACAAGGGCGATGTCATGCTCCTCATTTTACAGATGAGGTGACTGAGACCCATGAGGTTAAGAAAGCAGTCCAAGGTCCTCAAAAGCAAGTGGCAGGCGAAGATTCAGTCCTCGGTCTGTCCACTTGACGTGACTTCCACACATCCTCCCTCAGTTGGAATGCCTCTACCACTGAGTTTGAAAATCATCTCGTCTTCATGCTGCCAATAACCTGAAACAACCTGTTAGACGTCCTTCTCTTTCTCCCTCTACACAAACTCATTTTGTAATGAGGGTCCTCTGGTTTTCTCCCCGCACATAGTCAGGACTCCATCGTACTAGGGGGCGGTAGGGAAATACTGACCAAGAATGGCCTGGACCAACCATCTGGTCATGCAAGTAAAGTGGGGCGAGCCTCAGAAGAACAAGTGACATTGACCATCAGGTTGAATTTCATATAGAAATCAGTCAGGGAATAAAGGATTTAGTGGGCAAAATACAGAACCTGGCTAGCTAGAAATATTTAGGGCAGTGTTAACAGGAACTGAGAATGTCAGGGAGAGGTCTGACCACCCAGAGATTGTTTTCTGTTCTCCATTCACACGTTGTTGGTGGTGCAAGGCTTCAGCCCAGCACTGTGCAGGGTCCCTCAGGAATAAGAAGATCTCCGGGGATCACTGCCCTTGGCAGGGGAAAGGGACACATCCTAAGGATTCTCTAGTGACTTTGTTCCTGTGAGCTGATTCCAGGGAACCTCTTGATTTGGCAGTTAAGCACTTATACATTTTCACTCATTTTTCCATCTAAGGAATAACAGTTAATACAAGGGAAACCTAACAAGGAGCTTGCACCTTTTACAGTGGTTTTATAGTCACCGTTATCTTTATCGTGAAACATAAACCTCAAACTTGACATCATCTATGCTGTCTGTACCTAGGGCAAAGAAAGTAATCAGATGAAGGGTGCAGAAACAACACTGTATGGTTATGATACATGGGGAAAATAGTCCTAGCCTGAGGTTTATTAACCAGCTTCGTTTTGTTTTATGTTGTGTATGGTGCAAGTTAAGTTTGTATGTGAGGATCCAGAAAAAATAAGACATAAAAAATGCAATAACTTGGATAAGGACAAGAGATCTTAAGTTATGTTAGTGGAAAGAGTAGCAAAGACACCTAGAACTTCTAATAAAATACAGCAAATAATGCACTACTGATTCCCAGAAATTAGGGAGAAGAAGGCCTCTACAGAAAATAAGACTAAAGTACATAGAGGAAGCTCTATATCAAATATTTTTATATCCTCCCATAAACTTTCAATTTGAAGTATTTTTTTGAATGTCATTTCTGTGATGAAAATGTTTAATTAATGGCTGATGGACTCATCCGTAAATTTGATTAATGTTCCAGCCAATTCTGTTGGTGTCTTTTCCCCTCTGTATCTTTGGCCAGCACTGGTCCATGAGACATCAGCACAAGAAGAAGCTGAGAACTGAGACAATAAGAACCAAATGATACTAACTGCTCAGAAAAACAAAACAAATAACTAGATAGGAAAGCACAGGTAATAGGAGCTACCAGAAATGGTGTTAGCAGCAATCAAGAAGATATATGCAGGTAACAAACGAATCTCAGTAGGACTCTTGACTGTAATCAGCAATAAAAGCAAAAAGAATCCTTGTTTAGGCTGTCAAACCAGTAACAAGAATGGCACTTGACACTAAGTCTAAGTGCACTCTCAATTTAGGGGACCCTTATATGTCTTTGCTTCAGAGGCCTGCTGTAGATGAGCTGCGCCTGCTAGCAAAGGACTGGCTGGCTGCAAACACGAGCATGTAGTTCATTGCATGAGGGCACCCAGCCAAAGGAGTAAGGAGGGATTGAAATCCAGCCCAGGATCCGCCTGCCAAACCATATGCTCTCTGTGGGATTGGATCCAGCAGAGGAAGGGGTACCTTCTTCTAATTCCCACAGTCATGAACCGGTGGAATTTTAGCCACCTTGAGGATTGCCTCTTTCTGTTTCCTACAGTGGGTCCAGTTAGGCTAGTGAAGGTCTTGGGGAAGGAAAGTGGGCACGTATACCCAGAGTGGGAAAGTGGTGGTGAAGAAAAAGAAGAATGGAGAGTGGTAGAATGGAAAAGAAATGGGAGGGAAAAGGAGTCAGAGGGAAGGGATCAAGTCAAGGTACTACATCGAGCATTTCTGTTTAAATAAGTTTCTTTTATAGTTTCCTCCAACAACTATTTTGCAATGAAGGGGTTTCTCAAACTAACATTCTTTTGAGAGTGAAGATTGGATTCAGTGTCTACATTAATTAAGATTAAGCTTAGCTCTGAGAGACAGAAGTCTGTCAAATAGCAACTTAAAAATAAGAATCTATTCTTCTCTCACATAAAAGTTTTGATGCAAACAGTCCAGCACTGGCATGGACTGTCACTGTCCTGGCATCTAAAAGCCATTTTGTTTCCACGGGGTCCAGTACAGAAGATGCCCTTCTTCTCACAGTCCAAGACAGAGATTCAGCCATCATATGCATGTTTTAAGCATCAAGATGGAAGGAGTTTGTAAGGAATCCATGTCACTGCCTCTTAAAGAAATTTTCCAGAAGATGCTATACCATATTTCCACCAATATACCATTGGCTAGAATTTAGTCTTGTATCTACTACTAGCTACAAGAGGGGCCAGGAAATATATTATTTCAAGCAGCCTAATGCATAGCTAAAAGCTAGGGGCTTGAAGAGGGGAAAATTTATATTTGGGTGGGAAAATAATATCTTCTAACACAGACAAAAAAAACGATATTGGAAAACAAAGTTCAAGGATATGGCAAATTGACAGAAGAGAAATATAACTGGGTAAAAACTAGGAGGGCAAAAGTGTAATATACTATACTTTAAAGGAATGTAAATTAAAACAGGGGAATGACTCCTGTTTTAATTAATTAATTTAATTAATTAATTTCTCCTATCAAATTAACCCTCCGAAAAGAAATGAAATTGCCAAGTAATTTATAGAAATGTGCAATAGCTAACAATAATTATCTTGGAAGAGTGGAACTACAAATAATTTGTTTTTTCAGAAGAGCTTGTCTGAAATTCAGAGTAGTAACAATAATAATCTTTTCTTTAAATGTTAGCCAGACTTGTTTTTTTCACTCTTCCTCTTCATTTCACTTTTGCAGCAGACTATTTTAGTCCTCATCTCAGTGAACCTAAACTGAGAGTGTGGTAAATGGAATTACACCTCAGTGATCACCTTTTTTCTTTCCTCTTTCTATAATCTCAAAAACAATCAGCAGAAGCTATTTAGAACTTCAAAGGTTCCCAGTCCACTTGTCCTGTTGTTTTCTTTGACACTTGGATGGGAGCCATCATTCTCTTAGAAACAGAATTTCAGCTAAAACCTATGTGTCTACCCAAGGTCTAATTCTTCACATGTGTTAACTTGCTTGTCCAGGCTCACATCTTCCTCATGTTCCTCTCTAACATGATGTGTGTGTGTGTGTGTGTGTGTGTGTGTGTGTGTGTGTGTGTGTGTCTTTATAAGTGTTGTGAATCTCAACAGAAGACATTGGTAACAAATGGGCAGGCATATGAGAAACAACCTTTTCTGGGGACAAGTATTGTGAACGCAAATGTTGGTTAAGTCCACATGATCTGTTGGATGATGATAAGACCACATGATCTGTTGGATGATGATATCAAAATTTATCTTCAGCTCTTCCTTCTCCTCTGGGATATAGATTCATGTATCCAAAATTGGAAATATATCCATTTCAATGTCTAATTAGATATCTAAAAATGTATCCTAGCCCAAATAAAATGTTTGATTTCCCCCACCCTGGATACACTTGCCCCTTCCCAGTCTCCCCACCAAACGCCCACAGTTAATGTAATTGTGAGCCACATAGTTGCTCAAGTAGAAATCCTAAAGAGTTATTTCTTATTTTGTTTATATCCTTGTTATCTCCGTCACATCCATCAGTAAGTCTTGTTTGCTCCACTTTCTAATTATATCCCAAATCCAATCGCTTCACCCTGCCTCCAGTGGTACGTTTGGTCCAAGCCACTGTCATTTCTTGTTCAGACCACCATAGTAGCTGTCTGTATCAATCAGGTTAGGCTGACCGCTTTAGCAAACAATACCCAAACTTCAGTGACTCACCACAAATAAAAGATTATTTCTAGTGGGGAGACTCTGCTCTATACAGCCATTCAGGGACCAGATACATTCAAGTAGTGGCTCCACCATCACCCAAGTCCTCTGAGTGCATCATCCAACCCATAGACAAGGGATGAGAGAACTCATGGAGATTCACAGAAGTGTTAGGGTTCGGGCCTTAAAGTGGCCTACATCATTTCCACTCATATCTCATTGGCTAGAAGGCAGTTGCATGGCCCCACCCAACCACAAGGGAGACTGGGTAATGTAGACTTCCTGACTGGCCAGGAGGAAAATAAAACATGCTTTTGTCACACCTATTTTCTACTTCCACAACAGTTAGAGCATCTTTTCAAATCAATTAGAATTCAGAGCATATCACTGCCCTGTTTAAAGCTTTCCAATACCTGCCCACTGTGATGACATCAAAATGCAAACTTGTTACCCTGGTTACAAAATCACTCGTAATCAGGACACACTTATGTGTCCCTCTGACCTTGGATGCTGCATCACTTCCTTCTGTTTACTATTTTCTGATGCCCTCAGCAACTCTAAGCTTCTTCTTGGCTTGGGGCTTTGACACAATGCTGGCCCCATCCACTAGACCACTTTTCTTCCGTACATTTCGATATTTAACTACCTCTAAAATCATTCTGAATTTAGGTTAATTATCATTTCCTCACAGAGGCTGTCCATAATTAATTCATTAAAAGCAGTGCCCCCTCCAGGTACCTATCACCTCACTAAGAGATTATTACTATGTGCCATTTTGTTTATGGCATTTATAATTATGAGATATTATTGTATTTATTTATTATCTGAAGCTCTTTACTCTATCAAGAGCAGGGACCTGGTATATTTTGTTCACTGTCAACTCCATCATTAGAACAGTGACTGATTTAGGATATGCATAAAATATCAATTTGTTGAATGAATGAATGAATGAATGAACAAAAACATATTTCACTTGGATATGAGTTTGGGTTCAGCTGTTATAAAAGGAACCCAAAATAATGAATCTTAAATATGAGTAAGCCTATTTCTCTCACAAGTAAATAATTCTGGTATAGCAACTTGTATTTACACATTTTATATACCAGTTTCATACTCAAAGTTCCAGATCCCTTCTTCCTTGTTTTCCCTAATCCAAGTCATCCACCATAGCTCTGCATTCTAGCCAGCAGGTGGGAATAAATAGGGTTCAACTTTTTATATCCAGACTAAGAAGTGGAACACACCATTTCCTCTTACATTCCATTGCTCGGAACTTAGTGATGTAGTCACACCCAATTGTAAGAGTAGATGAAAAATTCATACTTAATCTGAGTAGCTATGTGCCAAGATGAAAAATTGGGGTTCTGTTATTAGAGAAAATGGGGAGATGCCCCAGTAGAAAACTGAAATCTTCGTGACAATACTTGAAGTGATTTTTTTTTTCCATTTAAAATTTTCTGAGAGAAAAAATGCCAGTGAAAAGAATTGAACCTTCAGGAGGAAATGACCTCTACAATATTTGCAACAATTAAATATATTTATAGCTAGCCAAGTACAAAAACTGTGCAAATATTCTAACATTAACAAAAAATCCCTTTTCATTTAATAATTTGTAATATCTTAGCAAAATCAGCGTAGGTCAGTCTGTGTCCCAGTTCTGATTCAGCTTCTCTGGCATTCGGTTGCCCTGTTTCCTGTGTCTTGCTCACTCCTACATCCCACACAGTGTTATTTCCCCAGGCTGATCTGGATCTTTCTGGTTTAGAACTAATGAACTGATTGTCAAAAACAAACTCTCAATTTCAGGTTGAATCTTTGAAATTCAAAAGCATTGTGTCTTTATTACTACATTGATTTTTCCCCCAATGGTCTTTCCACTGTCTTAGCTACTTCTTTTCCTTCTTGGCACTAATCTGTGCAAGTTCCAAATTTGAAAGAGTGGCTTTCTGATACAGATATGAACATTCTTGGGTTTTATTTTTAATATTTATTTATTTTTTAATATTTATTTATTTTTGCAAGTCGGGGAAGGCATCTATGCTGATATGCTGACAGCAGCGAGCCCGATGTGGGCTCGAACCCATGAACCATGAGATCATAACCTGAGCCGAAGTCGATGCTTAACTGAATGAGCTGCCCAGGAGCTCCAAGTATCAACATTCTTAACTCCAAATGCCTGTGGATGCCATCTGGAGGGGGTTCCTGGATTTCGTGTGGAAAAGGTAACTCTAGGTTGAGTCGAGGCTAGAAAATGTATACTGTGGGGACGCCTCAGTGACTCAGTCAGTTGAATGTCCAACTCTTGATTTTGGCTCAGATCGTGATCCCAGGGTCGTGGGATGGAGTTTGGTACTGGGCTCGTGCTGAGCATGGAGCCTGCTTAAGACACACACTCTCTGTCTCTCTCTCTCTCCCCCTGTGCCCCTCTCCCCCTGTGCCCCTCTCCCCCACTCATGCTCTCTCTCTCTCTCTCTCTCTCAAATAAAAAATAAAAGTGTGCTATGAAGTTCTTTCCTCCACTCAGTTTTTCCTGTCTCCCTCTGGTCCAGATCCTGTCCTGTCCAGCACCCCTATTCACACCCAGTCACCATTTGTCTTTACTGCAGCAGCAACTTAAAATTTACTCCTTGAGATAAAAGTCTTCTCAACTTTGAATTTTGGCTTGTCTACTTCATCTACATTTTTTAAATATTTTATTTATTTTTGAGAGAGAGATAGAGACAGCATGAGCAGGGGAGGACAGCATGAGAGGGAGGCACAGAATCTGAAACAGGCTCCAGGCTCTGAGCTAGCTGTCAGCACAGAGCCCAATGCGGGGCTCAAACCCACGAACCGTGAGATCATGACCTGAGCCGAAGTCGGACGCTCAACCGACTGAACCAGCCAGGCGCCCCGACTTCATCTACATTTTTAATGGTTACAACTCTGTTACCATCTTGTTACTTGGATTTACTTATTTTCCCCCTGTGAATGGCTTCGGCACTATCGGAAATAAATTTTCAGGCACGTCTGTCTTCAAAAAAGTTGGATGAGATCCCTGCAGATAAATTTTTCAAACTTCCAATAACTACATTTAAAAAGCACATATTGCCCCCACCCCCATCCCCACCCCCCACCCCCGCTGGCTCAGTCAATAGAGCATCTGACCCTTGATCTCAGGGTCAGAAGTTCAAGCCCCACATTGAGCATGGAGCCTACTTAAAAATGAAGAGAAGAGAAGAGAAGAGAAGAGAAGAGAAGAGAAGAGAAGAGAAGAGAAGAGAAGAGAAGAGAAGAGAAGAGAGAATAGAAGAGAATAGAATAGATAAAATAAAACATATATACTGTATATTCCTTTGGCACTCGCAAGCCTCTGAAACTCTTTTCTCCAGCAAATGTCTCAATTTTTTTAAGTTTGAGAAAATTTATAATGGAACGTAGTAGTAAAATCAAGTATTTGCTTCAATTTTGGTTGATGATCTAAAGGGATTATGGCATCCTTAAAGAAGGAAGTCTAACAAGAAAACCTTCTGAGCCCAACACACTGTAGTTTATAGAATGATGTGTTCTTTCACATCTGCCTACTTGATCATATGCATTCATCTGTGTTTGTTATAGTCTTTGCCTGTGTCATGGATGCATTTTCATCAGCTTGGCTTTGTTATTTGGACTGTGCAGGCCAGCTGTTGATGTATACAGGCTTAAAACATGACCTTGAGCAACTGAGTTAACTTCTTTGTAGCCTAGGCATTTTGGAAGGAACGACGAATTCTTTTATCCTAAGGCATTGAAAACATAGGACTGTTTTACCCAAAAGTAGTATTATAGAAAAAATTAGAATAAAATGAATTCTGAATACAGTCAGGGTTTTAAATGCAGAGTTGTTCACCATTTGTTGTTTTATATTGTAGTTTTAGCTCAGAGAAGGAGACTTTACAAAGATGAACAACTGTATTTTATTTAAATTCAATTATTTTTAAATTAGATAATTTCTTCAAATGATATGTGGAGGAATGCCAACTCAGGAGAATATAAATTCAAAGTGGTTATATTTTTTCTCCAATTAGTGCTGTCAACTTGAGCCTTAATTTTGGACAGATTTCATGATTTCAGGTCAATTTTAGGTATTAAAATTCAGCTTGTTTCACTATGAATCTAATTTCCTGTCCCATTAGCTGTCATCTACTAATTGTGGGAAGGGGCGTGGTATACTCTTCCCCTTCTACCCTTCTAACCCCTCAGGGGGTGTGTGTGTGTCTGTATGTGTGTGGTGATGGGGGGTGAGTAAGAAGGTTTAGTGCAGAGACACCTGCTTTTGCTCCCTCTTCCAGAATAGGAATGGAGAAGAGAAATTAGGAGGGGCAGATCTTCTTACGCAACTAATTACACGTAAGTAGTGGGGCAGAAGACATCTTGCTCGGTCTCAAGATGGTCCCACTTATTGCCAAAAGCCCTCACAGTTGTGGGGGTCTCCACACAGATAATGGAGGTGATTTGCTGAGGATCACCTCAAAGAAGGTTGACAGCATCTCCCTTCAGTCTCACGTATAGGTTCCTAGGTGAGCTATAGTCTCCCTTGACTAGTTTATGCCTTGGTTGCCTGTGTCCTGTCTCCTCAGTTACCTATCCTGCAACTTCCATGGACCTAGAGGGATTGCTACTGTCTCCACCTACTCAAGGAACTACAAGAACCCACAGGAAGTTGCCACAACCCTTTACTCCCAAGCCACACTACACTTCAGTCCCTTGTCATTTGCTGGTGTCAGCCACTCCAGCAGCCTTCCAGTACCTTGTGGGATTCACAGCCACCAGGCTCTTTGCTCACTGTCACAACTGCAGGACATGCACACGTCACACTCTCCCAAGAAGCCTCTCACCATGCACTGGATGAGAACACTAGAATGGGCTTCAGGATTTGTGGCTCTGAAATCTTCCAGCTGGTCTGTGTAAAGGATTCCTTTGGAAAACCACCACCCGCTCCCCCTGAGAATTCCCCACCTTCTTTCTTGAGCTTAGACACTCAATTGTCTTCTTTCAGACTGTGTGACTGTTTTTGTATAAGTTAGTGGGGATATCAGGGTGTTTTGTGCTTCTTCGTCCTAATACGGAGCAATTCGGAGGCAACGGACAAAGTCCCAATCTTTGTTTCTAACAAACATAGTACTATTGCCTCTTGAACAACGTGAGGGTTAGAGGTGCTGACCCCATGCACAGCTGAAAATCCACATATAGCTTTTGACTTTCCCAAAACTTAGTTACTAATAGCTTACTATTGACTGGAAGCCCTACTGATAACATAAACAGTTGACTAATGCATATTTTGTATGTTATATATATATTATATACTATCTATATAAAAGTAAGCTAGAGAAAAGAAAATGTTAGTAAGAAAACCATAAGGAAGAGAAAATGCATTTACAGTACTGTATTGTATTTATCCAAAAAAAAAATATCCACATACAAGTGGACCTGCACAGTTCAAACCCTTGTTATTTAAAGGTCAACTATAATTATAAAGGCTGAGCACTATAATTTTATTATCAGATTCATTACAAATAGAATGTTTCAAGTAGCCTGACTTCCTTTTAACTTTCACTCTTCTTTTGACTTTAGTTTTTCTGTATGCAAAAAGTACCTCCCCTATATCTTTTATAAGTCTATGCTTCCAGAACCCTCTGGAAACTTTCCACAAATTTAGTTTAGAAGTGATGTAACTATTACGCCACTATTAAAGCTGCTTAGGACTCTCCATGCCAACTGATCATTGTCCTCTGTAAATGGGCATTGTCATCCTCTTGATGTGATCTCCATAAAGAATTTTTCTCTGTGTTGGCATAAAATTGAATTCTGACTATGCTTCAAGAATGGCAAATGTTACAATGTAAACCTAATACACAAATCAACACACCTAGTAATTTTTAAAATGACAAGGGACTAAGTATGCCATTTTCTTAAGTAAATAAGAGCTTAAAGATTTAACATCAGCTTTTAAAATCCATATTGACAAGCATTTTGGAGAGCCTGAGGCAACCCTCTTCATGGTTTTACTTTTTCAGCAGAGAAGTAGTAAAAAAGCTGTGGCATTTAATTAGGTTTCTTTTCCATGGAATTACCACTGTAAACCTTTTAATATGGATGCTTAATCACCTCCTTAGGCAGATATTATTTCATTGCCCCAAATCTGAAATGAATCTAGTAAAGTTTCAAGAAGTAGCTTTGAGGAATTTTGACAAAGTGGATGAGAGGAGAAAGAAAAAAGAACCTCATGATAAATAATGCATCATTTTCATGTGTTCTTTAGACTGGTTGCTGCAATAGTCCTTCTTTTTTTCCTTCTTTCTTTCCTCTATTGATTTACATGACTGTATTAGTCAGTGTTCGCCAAAGAAACAGAACCAGTATATAGATACAGTCGATCCTTGAACGATGCAGGGTTTAGGGGTGTTGGGGTGCAGACCAAAGGGGTTTCTTCTATTTTTATCTTCACCAGTCTTGTCCGGAACTTACAACCTTGTCCCCACAATGAGTCATGATTTCATCTTATTAAGCACCAGTTCACCATGAAAGTGCAAAACCTTTTCTCTCAGTTCTTCTGTTTTACTAGAGAAAAAAAAGAAAAAGGTTGTTTTAAAAAAAAAAAAAAAGAGAGAGAGCAGAGCATTGCTTCAGTTTTTGGCAATGCTAATTGGGACTACAGGTCACCTAGATTGAAAAGAAGCTAAATAGTGTGAAATACTTGTCCTCATTAGAAGAATGAGTAAGATTTTCCTTGGTGGGGAAAGTCATAAGAAACAGTGTCCCAGTGGGGAGCATCATAAAATGAAGTTCATGGAACATATACCACCAGGATCCTCCACTAATAATAAAGTCTACTTGTGCCAAGTAGAAGAATGGAAACTCATTGAAACAGACAGGAGCTGAGTTAATTATCACTTACTGGAGAAGCCATTGTTTTGCAAAACTGTGCTTGCTGAGTCTGAGGTTTAGTTCACTAGTGGGCAAAGCTTCTTGCCTTTCTTTGGAAAATTTACAGAACAGACATCCCAAATTATAGTAACCGATGATAAAATATAAGAGTTTAAATATGAAATAGAAGAGTTTAAATATAACCAAAGGCTATGCCTAGAAATTCTTGGTAAATCACTAAGTGTGTGTAACAATTTCTAAATAGACAATAAATGAAATTGCATTTGAGACATTTTGTAATCGTATCACCTCCAACACAATCTACCTAACTATCTCAAACAGAGAATTTAATACAGGGGATTAGGTACAAAGATCCTGGAAAAACTAGAAGATCAAAAGCAGAAGGAAGAGCCTGTAGGGGCAAAAAGTAGGAAAGTGTGATACCCAGAGATGAGAGGATGCTAGTATTTCTGGGCTGTAGCCACAAGCTTACACTTTGGTGGGGTTACCATGGTTGATCCTGGATCTCCCACAATTTCCACCTTGATCAGGGCTGAAACCATGGCCTGAAACCACCCTGACAGCTGTCATTTCTGTAGCCACTTTTGTCTTGTCACTTCTACTACTGGAAAACAACCACCAGAAACCATAAAGAAGGAGAAATCCACTTCTCCCCTTCTTCTTTCCATTCTTCCACTAGTGCCTCTGTTTCTATGAATTCAGTTTTTTTATATTGTGTATAAGCGAGATCATGCACTGTTTATCTTTCTCTCTCTGATTTATTTCACTTAGCATTATACCCTCTAGGTCCACCATGCTGTTAAACATGGAGATTTTCTTCCTTTTATGGTTGAAAATCCATATCTCGATCTATGCACATACCACATTTACTTTATCCATTCATCCATCAACAGACACTTAGGCTGTTAGCATGGATTGTTTAGTAATAGAATTCTTGCTTGTGTGATTTCTAAATATTGAATTGCCTCAAGGTTCAGTCCAAAGATTTCTTTGATATTTCTCTGTATTTATTCCTCAGATCCCATCCAGTCCTTTGACCATTTATATATTCATTATTCCTAGAATTAATCATTAGCCTATTCTTTTCTCCTGAATGTGATGCACATCTCCAAATGCCTACCCGGCACTGGACTCAGATGTCTGTGAGGCATCTCAAATTTAACATGCCCAAAATCAAACTCAATTTCTCCCCACCCAGGTAACCCCCTCCAGCCTTATCATGTCTTTCCCAGCTCAGCGTCATCATTATGCATGTGGTCGATAAGGCTCAAAACATTGACTATCTTCTTTCACACCCCACATCCAATCTATCAGCAAATTTTATTGGCCTCATCCTCAAATACCCTCTGTATCTGCCATGTCTCACCATCTCTACCTCTCTTATCTTGGTCTGAAGTACTACAATATTCTACCATGGCCTCCTTGTTGGGCTCCCTGCATATACTCCTCCCAAAGTCATCAACTCAAGTTATTCTGTCCAATGATTCTGACACAACCCTATATGATCTGGCCCCTGTTAACTCTCTGACCAACTTTTCTATAGCTCTCTTCCCTCCATATCATGCTCTAACAATACTGGTCTTTTTGCTGTTACTCCAGTATGCCAAGCATGTTTCCACCTAGAGTCCAAAACAATTGCTGTGCCCAGAAAATTCTCCCCTAAAACATTATCATGGTTTATATCCTCATCTCATCCAAATCCCTTTCCCCAAACCACCTTCCCAGAGAGGCCTTTCCTGGCCACTATATCAATAACAGCATCCTCTTCCCTCTCAGTTCCCTTACCAGTTACATTTCATAGTGCTTTGTCAGGGGAGGTCCAACATGGGAAAAGGGGCCCACACTAAGTGTTCCAAAAGAAGAACTATAATATAAGGAAGTAGAAACAAAGCTGTTGAAAGAAAGCAGCACAAAGATTAGGAAGAACAGGCTGTGCGACCCTTGGAGCTAAAGGAAGAAAGTAAGAAGATGGTATCACCAGAGCCCAAGAGCTGCCCTTGAAAGGATGATAAAGGGTAAAGAGTAGATTCTCAAAGTCGCTTACATAGAGAAGAGAAATGGCTTATATAAAACTGATACATCCATTGTATGATGCACTGCCTGAAACAGAGAAAAGAGAGGAGAAATGCCAAGGATTTTCCCTTCCTCTTGCCCCCTACTCTCTTCTGAGAGCTTCCTTCTTGTCCCAAACCAGCATAGGACAAGGGGCCCTCAGAAATGTATTTTCCAGAAGAAGGACTGAGAATGGACCCTACAGCAGTGAGCAGTGAGCAAGTGACCACCGCAAATATTAATCACCACTTGACTTTATTAGTGCATTCAACTACTTATTGTTGTTGTTAAATGTCTGCCTTTCCCATTAGAACATAAGCCTCATAAGATGTAATTTGTCAATTTTGGTCTCTGGAACACTGCACTGTGAATACATATTTATACATAAGTGGGGGGTGTTTACTTTCAAATCAAAACATTTAGGACATACCCTTCTATCCAAAGTCTCAGTGAAGGTCTTATCTTTCTTCAAAACCTCTTAATATCTTGAAGCACATAATTATCCTGACCAAGAGAGAAGACTACATATCTCTTAGAATAAGGGACATTTAGGGAAGGGAGACTAAGAGTTGAGAGAGAAGGCTGTGAATAAAGCCGTACTGGAAAGTAGAAAACGTGTAGAATCACAATGAGTTTGCAGCTCACACGGGATATCTTATTTTTGAGAATGAGAAGAATTTCTAGTACAACTAAAAGAATGTATTTTTCAAACACATGGGAGAAAAACATGTAGGAAGAGAAAATTGACTTAGACTGGAAAGCTTTTTCTAAAGGGTTTTATCAAGTAAAAAGTTTGATTTAGATTAGTTAGGGGGAAGTAGAGAAGAAAATAAACTCTCTGACAAATGAGAAATAAAACTTTGCTTTTAGGAACATAAATATTCACAAGCAGTATGTCGTGTCTCTGAGCTATGATTGTCCACACTATACAGGACTGGTGAACTCAAGTCTGAACTGCTGCCTTCACTGTCCTGTGGAGGGGGCTTTGAGTAGCTTCAGAGGGCAGCAGACATCTTGGGACAGGTAAGACAGGAGGTGAAAGGTATCTCCTCTACTAGCCCATAATTTCATAGAGTGAATAAATGATAAAAACAGAACACTAGATATTAGTTAATTAAGCAAAATGACACACTGCCGAAATCTGCAATCAAAAACGTCTAGAGAAAACGGAAGTGCTTTGCACATTCAAAGGCAATGGTAGGAGTGCCAGTATCTTAATTATCCCCCACTCAGGGCTCACTGCTTCTGGTCAGATTTCATAAATATCAATTAGTTATTAATTAACTAATTTAAATTAATTAACTAATTAAAATTTTTTTAGGAAAAAAGCAGCTAATTACGAAAACATTTACTTACATTTTAATAGCAGCTTCTTTCAGAATGCCCCCAAAACATTGGAGATAGAAGCTTAAGATACAAACTTGGCATTTCTCAGTCTAGGTCAGAGCCAGGGGACTAGACATGTACATTAGCCAGCATTCTTCACAGACACCAAATCAATAATATATACATATATGATTTATTATAGGAATGGCTCACATGATTATGGAGTCTCTCCACATTCTGTCATCTGCAGGTAGGAGAACCCAAGAAACCAGAAAAGCTCTCGTGGTATAATTCCACCCAAATCCAAAGGTTCAAGAATTAAGAGACTCATGGTATAGATGCTGGTCTGAGTTTGAAGATTTGCCTAAGGTCAGGAAAAGTTGGATGCCTTACCTCAAGCAGAGAGACTTCTTGGAGTATCTCATCTAGAGAACGTAACTGCTAGTTGACCTGAAGCAAAACCCAAGCAAATGGAGGCTCCTTACCCCCTCCCCTGTCCTTGGAATGTACGTTTCCATACTAGTAGTCATTTCAAGGACATAACCTTTAGTAAACAGGTGTCATTGAGATAGTCTAGGCTGTTTTTGTGGCTGAACTCAGTTAAGGCCTCTATATAAACTTTTAAGATTCTGTGAGGGTGAGTATAGAGATCTACTTGCCCTGTAGCTGCCCAAGACAAGACACATAGGTAAGTTCCCTTGCTTATTAAAACTGTAACCTGCCAATCTGGACCACCTCTTTCTTTGATATATCCTTGACCTCCATGTATGGGGGCCAGTTTGCCAACCAACACACCAAGTTTACCCTTCTTCTGCCCTTTTCTTCTAACGGAGCTCTCAGTATTAAATAATGCCCACATACATCAGTGAGGGCCATCTTCTTTATTCAGCCTACCACTTCAAATGCTAATCTCTTCTGGAAACACCCTCACAGGCACACTTAGAAATGATGTTTTCGCCAGCTATCTGGGCATCCCTTAGCCCAGCCAGGTTGATACATAATAACGATCATAAACTGTAATATCCTAAGGAGAAAAACTTAGTCCAAGAAAATAAACAGAAGTTAAAGGCAAGAAAAAATAAAATTGGGAAAAGTAGGAAATGGATTACAGAGGGAAATCAGACCAATGGAGAAAGAAAGGGGGAAAAAAGATTGAGATGTCTGATTTCCACCTGCCATCGCTTGATTGGGGGGGGGGGGG